>NC_083595.1:5433256-5733256 GCF_027579695.1 Neoarius graeffei
GTCATGCGACCTCACACAAAAGATGTTAACATGGTTTGAGATGATGTACAGGACAGTAGTGTACGGTTTGGGACGTACTTCAACACTCAGTGCGTAAGGGAATGAAGTGTGTGTTACTTAATTTAGGAGACAGCCAAGATTTTAAAAAACTCTAGAGCGAGATGCTGCTCTGCATGTGTGTGTGTGTGTGTGTGTGTGTGTGTGTGTGTGTGTGTGTGTGTGTGTGAGAAAGCAAGAGAATGAGAGTGAGATGGTGTTCACAGCTTCATAGCAGGATGTTCAAGTGCATTTTGTGAGAAACACTCACTACCCACACACATATTCTTGTACTTCTATCTTTGTGGAGACTCACTGACATAATACATTCTTGAACCCCTTACCCAAACCATCACAACTAACCCCACCCCTCCCCTAACCCCACCCCCTCCCCTAACCCTCACCTAAACCTCATTCTCACCTGAACCCTAAAACTCAGTCTGATCCCTCAAACAGCTCTTTGAAGAAGTGAGGACCAGACAAAAATGTCCTCACTTCCCAAAAAGTCCTCACGCTGTTTGTTGGTTATAAATGTTTTCCGGTGACATTTATAACCTGGTACACACACACACACACACACACACACACACACACACACACACTTCTTTAATTGATCTGTAATTCTGTTCTGCGAAAGCAGCAGCCAACTGCTGAACCTCAAACCCCTACCTCCTCTCTCTCTCCCTCCCTCCCTCCCTCCCTCCCTCCCTCTCTTCCTCTCCCTCCTCTCTCTTTCTCTCTCTGTCTAATTGGCGGAAGGCGGCCCTATTTAATGGAGGCAGTCTCAGCTGAAAGCTTTGCAAAGCGCACAATCAATCACACACACACACACACACACACACAAAAGTGAAAATTCTCGCCCTCACTCTCTGAAGAATTACTCTCTCTCTCTCTCGATCTTTTTCTCTCTCACTCTTCTGAAAAATCAAACACACTTGGCCACACACACACACACACACACACACACACAGTAAATAGATGGCTGTGTGCTGCGTAAACAGCTCACACTCTCTCAGCTGTGCATATTGATGGACTTCCATGAGAGAGAGAGAGAGATTCTAGTCTCTGTTTTTATTCATTAACTCAGAAACTATTTAAGGAACCTTTTCAGGAACAGAAATAGAAACCTTTATTTATTTATTTTTGAAACCCAGCAACCTTTATAAGAACCCAGGATCTTTTCCCTAGAAAATTTCAGGACTAGAACTATCTCAGGAACACTGGAACCAAGTGTCCTATTCAAGAACCCTATTGGTCTATCAGAGTTTTCCAGAACCCCAGGAACCTTTACCCCAGAAACTCAAAGACATTTTAAATGAAAATTCAGAGGAACTCAATCTTTCAGAAAATCAAGAATCTTTCTAGAAATCTTTTTCAGGAACCCTATAAGGAACCACAGAACCAAACTGAGGAGATTTAACTCTCTGCGTCTGAGGGACGATTTAAAACAAATACTGAGTGTATCCTTTTCAGGAACCCAATTTTTTTCCCCATAAAATATCAGGAACCTTTACCTGAACCTAAGAACTTTTCCTCCAGAACCTCAGGAATATTTTCAGGAACTCTGGAACAAACTAGACTTTTTAGGAACCCTATAAGGAACCCCTGAGTATCAGGAACCTTTACAGAATCTAAGCAGGCCTTTTCAGGAAACTGATTTTTTAAAAAACTTTTCCCCCCCATGAGACTATGGGACCAGAGCTCAGGAACTAAACAACCTTCTCAGGAGCTCGAGAAGGAACTCCAAGTTTGTATCAGATAATCTGGAATCTTAACCTCAACCCAGGAACCATTTCAGGAACTGTGATACCTTTTTCAGAAACAGAAGGAACATTTTGATGAGAACTCGAGAGCTTTTCCAGGAACTCACATTTTTCCACATTTTCGGGTGTTTCAGAAACCTTTCAGAGGTTCATGAACGGGGGGGGGGGGGGGGGGGGGGGGTGAGTGAGAGAGAGAGAGAGAGAGAGAGAGTTACTGGAAAACAGCTGCACAGACAGTCATATGAAGAAATCCTAGCCATAAAGACTTGTGTGTGTGTGTGTGTGTGTGTGTGTGTGTGTGTGTGTGTGTGTGTGTGTGTGTGCTGCAGTGGGATCGATGATCAGGATGGAGGGCAGGCCTCGGTGTAAACCTCATTATTGACGCTTTGTTTTTAACAGCCAGAGATTAACACGGCATGCTGACCTTTCTCACTTTTACACACACACACACCCACACACCATCTCTCTCTCTCTCTTTCTCTCTCTCTCTGTCTCTCTGACCCCTCCCTGACCCATCTGTGATCGATGGTGAGAGGCGGCGGTTGCCGTGGGGATGGACTGAGCTGGGATGTTAATGCCATGCACTCTGTGCTGCTACACACACACACACACACACACACACGAGCCATGGAGGAAACGTGGCATGTGTGAGGCTTGTCCTGTTGTTGATGCACTAATCGATGGAGCGACGCTGCATTTTTGATATAGATAAACAGATGAGTGGAGCAAAGAGAATCGTTTAACACCATGGGGGAGGGGCTTAAAACAGAGAGTGAGGGAGAGAGAGAGGATGAAAATGAAAGATGTGAACGAGAGATTAGAAAGAGAAAGACATGATAGCTGTCCAAATGAGAAAAAAGAACAGGAAGAGAGAAAGCTTTTTTAAAATGATGAATGAGAATCATGTGACGTTTCTGTTTGACCAATCAGTGAGGTCCAGAAAGACAAGCTCCGCCCCAAACTGTTCCTGATCTGCAGAAAAGTATCGAGCAGGAACTGAAAATGGCATCAGGGTCACTGGTGGTATCGACGGTTCCTGAGATCATGAAAAAAAAGTTCCCAGTTCCTGTCGGATGGTGGCTCAGTGGATGAGTTAAAGATGAGAAGGTTGTGAGCTTGAGTCCCAAAGTTCCAGATAAAGTTGGAACACACTTCAGGGAGAAAAGACAATTATCTTTTGGATTGTGTGATTAATCGTGTCTTGTCTTTCTAACTATCAGTAATAAAACCATCAAATCAAAAACGTTTTTATTTCAACCTGAATGCTAACGCTAATCTCATCCTCTCACCACGAATCAGCTGATCACCGAGACGTTATTAGCTCGCGAATATGAAGAGCCTGCAGTTGCGCTGTATTTTAACTGGTATTTGTGAGAATGAACGCCAGCATTTAAAAAACACTCCCGGATTGTGTGTGTTCGTGTGTGAGCTCGTGATTAGGTGTTCCGTCGTCACGCTTCTTCGGAACATTCAGCACTACAGCGACGCGAGCGACGTCTCAAATCCGTGAGCCGTTTGTGCAGAACTATAAGAGCGCCCCTAATTGACAAATTTGGTTGTTGCGTTGTGCGTTGAAGCGAGGCAGGCGGACCTGAACGAGGAAATTAATTGCCCGTTCTCAAGAGATTAAGCTGCGACACGCACACACATACCCTAATCAGCCTTGGCGCCCGGAGCATATTAGAGCACGGCTTTGTGGGAAATGAAAGCTCGCTCGGTTGCCAAGTCCACAAGTAATGCGCAAGCAGCTTGTCAGGAATAAGACAGACGGGTTCTCACAAGTGGCTGGTCCCTGTGTATGTGTGTGTGTGTGTGTGTTAGCCCGGAATGTGCACACACTATGCTAAGATGAAAATGGTGAGTTGTGATTGGCTGAGATCCGTGTGTACAGTAACACTCAGTGAAGTGGTGTGAAAAGTCACAGTGGAGAGACGACGGTGATTAAACCCTGCGTTAGTTAATTGACGTGTACAAAGTCGGAGCCATTTGCGATGCTCAGGACGTGTCAACGACACACAAGTACCAAAATTAACAAAAGAATCATTCATTTTCTGCAAGAGTTGTGATTCACAGCTACCGTGGGCAGAGACTGCTGCTGAAGCAAAGTAGGCGGAACTGACCATTGCTAAAACATTTCGAGTGTGACTGAAGATTGATGAAACAAAGAGGGCGGGGCTGACTGTTTATAAAACAAAGTAGATGGGGCTGTCTATTCCCTAATCGAAGTGGATAGAGTCAAACACTGACGAAACAAAGAGGGCGGGGCTAACCTTTGCCTGAATAAAGCAGATATTGTCTGTGAAACAAAAAAGGTTTGGCTAGTTGGTGAAACAAAGAGGGAGGGGCTAGTCATTGGTGAAACAGAGAGGGCAGGGCTAGTTGGTGAAACAAAGAGGGTGGACCTAGTTTATGAAACAAAGAGGGCGGGGCTAGATGGTGAAACAAAGATGGGCCTAGTTGGTGAAACGAGGAGGGAGGGGTTAGTCATTGGTGAAACAAAGAGGGCGGGTTTAGATGGTGAAACAAAGAAGGTGGGGCTAGTCAGTGCTACCACAAAGAGGGAGGGGTTAGTCATTGGTGAAACAAAGATGGTAGGGCTAGATGGTGAAGCAAAGTGTGGGGCTAGTCATTGGTGAGAAAATATGGGCGGGGCTCGTCACTGGTGAAACAAACGACTAGGTTAGTTAGTATGCAGAGTTGTTCTTGCACGTTATGGGGTTTGATGAGACACGATCAAAAGTCGCTCGTTGTTTGTTGTACACAAAAGAAATATTACACCAGTGACCATGAATCTTCAGTCGCATGGACACCATGGCAACCAGCAGAAACACCAACAAGCAACCAGCGATCTGGAGACTCAGAAAAATCACTCTTACCTAAATATCACTCTGCCTGCAACACACAGACAATCATTCAGAGTGTGCAGCAAATTAATAAGAAATCTGAACGACTGGTTCCGGTTTGTTCACTGGACCGATCCCGGTACACGGTACAGCACTCACTGGCCCTCAGGCCGCTCAATTCCCCACTTTATACCTGCATTCGGTTCCTCTGATCATCAAAAACACGAAGAGGAGATTCAAAAACAACAACACACACACACGGTCATCTAGTCACTGCCATGTTATGTTTATGCTCAGTGCTCACACACAGCCATCTGATGTTAATGACATCACAGAGAGAGAGAGAGAGAGAGAGAGAGAGAGAGAGAGCACCAGTTCTGATGATTTCACGCAGGGGCGTCTGCTGGAGGCGAGCCCGCAGCTGTAGCCGTGAGTGATTAGAGCTGCTCCGTGTGTGTGTGTGTGTGTGTGCCAGAGCCTTCCCAACAGCCAGCCAAAAGAAATCTCTACTGTCCGTGTCCTCTCTCTCTCTCTCTCTCTCTCTCTCTCTCACACACACACACACACACACACACACCTTGAGGAGTCTGGGCTTTGTCAGGACATACTCTGGATATTGACAACACACACACACACACACACACTGTGCGTAATTTTCCTTATGACAGCGTTGGCATTTAAGCTCCTAAGCATGATGAGTTAAATTTAATTTGCCACTAATTGCCCCCCGCGACCCGCCCCCTCGCACGCGCGCGCTGCCTTCAGCACAATCAAGCTGCTTTAATGAACATACCTGCCCCGCAGGCCCGCGCGCGCGCGTGTGTGTGTGTGTGTTGGTCTTCGCGTCTCTGAAACACGTCCTGCATCGAAGGTTTGTCTTTGATCGGCAAAGTCACTCACACACACACACACACACACACACTTTATCTCTCCCGGAGGCTGTACTCTCTGCGTGGTGCGACACATGGCAGGTTTAAGCGCTGACCTGAGAATTATACCTCCTCACACACACACACACACACGCACACACGCTGTTGTGGGGCGCTAATAAATCTCGTATGATGGTGGGGCACGAGAGAGAGAGAGAGAGAGAGAGAAAGAGAGAGAAATTAAGGCCAAATTAAATCCGCGCCTAACCGTGAAGCATTTCCTCGTCTTCAAACAGGCGCCGTTTAATCCGCGCGCGCGAGATGCTTCGCTGCTCCGTCTGACACATAAATCAATTGAACGGAGACTCATGGCGGGAGGCGGGAGTGAGTGTGTGTGTGTGTGTGTGTGTGTGAGAGAGAGACAAATCTCCATCCTTCAATCTCATCCGCCAAACACGGGGATAAAGCCCGGCGTCTGCAAACAAACGCGCTGAGAGAGGGAGAGGGGGAGAGAGAGAGAGAGAGAGGGAGGGAGAGGGAGGGGGAGAGGGGGGGGGCAAAAGATGAAGGCGCGAGCGTACGTGGAATCTCAATCAGTGCGCGGTCCCTGCGTTCCGCTCGCACGAGACAGCAGGGCGCTCACCCGCCTCGCACCGCACCGCACGCGCACACGCGCCGCATCGATCAATTAATTAGCCGGCGGTGTTCAGATCCGCCGGAGCTTTTCAATCACGCGGAGAGCGCGAACGAGAGAGAGAGAGGGAGAGAGAGGGAGAGAGAGAGCGCAGGAGGAATCACCAGCCCTCTCATTATTCTCTCTCGCGTGCTCTCGTCAACCGACAGCTGAATGAATAATGTGCGCTGCACGAGGCATTTCACTGCACGGACCGGAGAGAGAGAGAGAGAGAGAGAGAGAGAGGTGAAGAGAGGGAGAGAGAGAGAGAGCAATAAAAGCGTTGGGTCCTCGGAGGCGCGCGCTGACTCAGGGGCTGCATATATCAAAATGAGTGGAGGGAGGGAGGAGGAGGAGGAGGAGGAGGAGGAGGGGGGAGCGGAATTATCTGGCGCGCTGCGTGCGCGTGGAGAATACAAAATCCCACACATTTGCGCACACACACACGCGCGCGCGTCTCTCCGCGCACCCGAGGAAAAAAAGACGTTGATGTATTTGTGGGCTGCATCCAAAACCGCGCGCGCGACTCGAGCATGAAATGTCAGATGCAACAACCGACTTTAGCGTTAACGCACGAAAACGCTGCGGCCGGATGCACAGACAGGCTCGATACGAATGTGCGATTTCCCCTCCAAGCGATCCGACTCGGTCGGGCACAGAACCAACACCGTGACCTCACGTCATTCCGCCAACGTAACGCAATACGGTGCTGGTTGTTTTTCTTCAGACCGACTGGAGCCAAAAATCACAATCACACGCCGTAAAGAATTCTCCACTCACACACCACGAGATGATTGAGCGTTCCTGGGAGCAAAGTGAGAAATCTCTGACCACGAGGTAAAATCTGAGCGCGTGAAGGCCAATTTATGCTGACAACCCAGTCCTCGCAGATGGCGTCGCAGACAATGTCTGCATAGCCCCCCTACCTTCGCAGACACTCTGCGCGCACCTCCCAAAAATTGTGACCACCGCAGAAGCCTCGCAGACAACGTCGCAGACAAGAGGGCTCTGATTGGTCCACTCTACATTCGCTGTACACGCACTTCCGCTTCCCTACTTTCCCGGTTTGGTTTGTTTTCACGACCGCCATTTTTAAAAACACGAGCGAAGATGGAGCAGCACGAAGAGCGGTTGATCGAGGAAGTGAGGAAGTACGTACATCTACACGACTCCAGTTCTAGTCATTATAAGTAACCGGAAGATAAACACTCCACTAACCACACCCACCAACTACTCCTAGCGATTTCGCGACTTCGTGCCCCCTTGCGTTGTGGCAGTGAATAACATCGCGCACGCCCGCTCAACGATAAATTACAACTGTCTGCGAAAAGCTATCTGCAAAAGCCTTGTCGCAAGAGCATGCAGAGGCCTTGAGCCGACGCAGAAACGCAAACAAAATACAAACGCAGAGGGAACGCTCACGCCGGAGAACGCTTGTGCGAATCGGGTTTCTGCCTCATGCTGATGGATGACGTAAACAGAACGTAGTAGTTTTCTTTAAATCAGCGGCCCATCATTAGAGGATTTACGTAATTTAGTCTGCACGCGTTATCAGACGGAGTGTTAGAGAAACCGGACGACATCTTATTGGACAGCGTGGTGACGAAGAATCGTAAAAGATCATTGGTCTGAAATCACAAATAGCTAACTCCAGCTAGCTGTAATACAGAGGAGAGAAAACGATCATGTTTATTCACTTCCTGTGTGTGGTTTTAGGATCAGGTCTGTGTTCTCACAGGATTTTATTTCATCAGTGTATTTTGTTAAAAACATTTATCGCAAGCTAGAACGCAATAACCGTCAACAGAAAATGAACAGATACGGATCCGCGAAAAATACACACACACACACACACACTGAGCGCGAGCAGAAGAATCCAGTCCATAACGAGATCGTTAATGTCTTTCTCCTTGGTAGAACGACAGAAAATACAGAACAAATATCGAGAACAGTCCAGAAAGGAAAAATAATTTCACTGATAATGGATAAATGTCTGAAATATTTCTGTCTGTCTGTCTGTCTGTCTGTCTGTCTGAAGAGTAAGACAGAAAGAGATTAACAGAGAGAGTGAGACAGAGAGACTGTGCGAGAGTGAGATGTAGAGAGAGAGACAGAGAGGCACCATGAGACAGGGAGAGTATAAAATAGTGAGACCAAGAGAGAGAGAGAGAGAGAGAGAGAGAGACAGAACATACAGAAAGACAGAATGAAGCATCTTAGACAGAGTGAAAGTGAGAGAGTGAGACAGATAGAGACATGGTACAATAGAGACAGAGACTGTGAGACAGATCAAGAGACAGAGAGTGAGACAGTAAAACAGAGAGACGATGTGTGAAAGAGTGAGAAAGAGTAAAATAGAGTGAGACAGCAAGTGAAACAGAGCAAGACAGTTTGAGTAAAACAGTGAGACAGAGAATAAAAATTAGTGAAAGTGAGATGGAGAGAGTAAGAGTGAAACAAAGAGAAAGACAGTCAGACAGAGTGTGAGACGGGGAGAATGAGACAGTATGTGAGACAAAGGGTGAGAGAGCATGAGAATGAGAATAAATTACTGTGAGACAGGGAGTGTGAGACAGCGCATGAGAGAGCAAGAATAAATTAGTGTGAGACAGGGAGTGTGAGACAGCGCATGAGAGAGCAAGAATAAATTAGTGTGAGACAGGGAGTGTAAGACAGAGTGAAACAGGGAGAGTGAGACAGAGCATGGGATCGAGCGAGAATAAATTACTGTGAGACAGGGAGAGTGAGACAGGGAGTGTGAGACAGAGCAGGATAGAGTGAGAATAAATTACTGTGAGGCAGAGTGAGACAGAGCATGAGACAGAGTAAGAATAAATTACTGTGTGAGACAGGGGGAGTGAGACAGACAGGGAAACAGGGAGTGTGAGACAGAGCATGATAGAGTGAGAATAAATTACTGTGAGGCAGAGTGAGACAGAGCATGAGACAGAGTAAGAATAAATTACTGTGTGAGACAGGGGGCGTGAGACAGACAGGGAAACAGGGAGAGTGAGACAGAGCATGATAGAGCGAGAATAAATTACTGTGAGGCAGAGTGAGACAGAGCATGAGACAGAGTAAGAATAAATTACTGTGTGAGACAGGGGGAGTGAGACAGACAGGGAAACAGGGAGAGTGAGACAGAGCATGATAGAGCGAGAATAAATTAGTGTGAGGCAGGGAGAGAGACAGGGAGAGTGAGACAGAGCATGATGGAGCAAGAATAAATTAGTGTGAGGCAGAGAGAGTGAGACAGGGAGAGTGTAGGTCTCGACTGAGCGGAGTGTACACTGAACGTTTGCTCTCCCGAGCGCTTTCTCCGGTCTACACCGGCTCTCGCGCACTCACACGGCCGCACGCGAGCGGACTGGAAAATTAATTCAGGCGGCGCGGAGGGGGGGAGCGCGCGCTGTGCATACTAATATCAGCGCGTGCAAGGACTCCGACACACACACACACACACACACACACTCTCATCCTCCACTCGGGGAGAGAGAGAGAGAGAGAGAGAGAGAGACACTGCGGGGCCTCTCTCAGCTTCTAACTGCTCTTTAATATCTGCTCTGCCGTTTCTCCCTAATGAGCGCCTAACGATCCTCGCGCTATTACGACCATCCTCTCGCACGCTCTCGCGCTGCCGTTACCGTTTACCAGCAGCCGCGGGAAAAAAAATAATAAGTAATAAAGAGAGGAAGCGCTCATCTGCATGCGAAAGGTCACGCGGCTGCTCCGGTAATTGGCTTCCGTCGCTCCAAAAGACAGTGAGACAGACAGCGCGCGCGGAGGAGCCGGATGAAATGCGCGCGGTTCGGCCTCTCACTTCACAAACCGCACGCACGCGCGCGCTGGACGCCTCCCGCCACCGGCTCTGTTTGTTTTTGTTGTTGCATCGTTAGTTTTTATGTGGAGACGGGAGATAGGGGGAGGGGGGAGGGGGGACAGACAGAGAGAGTGAGACGGTGAGACAGACAGCTCACCGTTTTCCACGTAATAAAATCCTCTACGTGCTCACGCGCTCGTGTCAGTGGCACAGCCGGTAAACACACACACACACACACACACACATCATTAATTTTGCATCACACCACCGCACTTGTCTCACTACCTTTGTTCTAATGCAAACTTGTCTCACTGCTCATCCACCCGCTCACAAACTGTGCTGACATTTTGACGCCTGTCTCACTGCACTGTACATCTGTCTACCTGATATCTGATCACCTGTCTAACATTACACACCGAACTCACATCTGTCTCACTGATTTCACATCTAACTTGACCAATTCTAACCTGTCTCACTACCCACACGTCTCTCTGATCACCTGACCAATTCTAACCCGTCTCACTGCTAACTTGTCTCTCCGATCACCTGACCAATTCTAACCTGTCTCACTGGTCACACATTTCTCCAATCACCTGACCAATTCTAACCTGTCTCACTGATCACACATCTCGCTGATCACCTGACCAATTCTAATCTGTCTCACTGCTCACGCATCTCTCTGATCACCTGACCAATTCTAACCTGTCTCACTGGTCACACATTTCTCCAATCACCTGACCAATTCTAACCTGTCTCACTGATCACACATCTCTCCGATCACCTGACCAATTCTAATCTGTCTCACTGCTCACACATCTCTCCAATCACCTGACCAATTCTAATCTGTCTCACTGATCACACATCTCTCCGATCACCTGACCAATTCTAACCTGTCTCACTGATCACACATCTCTCTGATCACCTGACCAATTCTAATCTGTCTCACTGCTCACGCATCTCTCTGATCACCTGACCAATTCTAACCTGTCTTACTGATCACGCATCTCTCCGATCACCTGACCAAATCTGTCTCACTGCTCAGACATCTCTCTGATCAGCTGACCAATTCTAATCTGTCTCACTGCTCACACATCTCTCCAATCACCTGACCAATTCTAATCTGTCTCACTGCTCACGCATCTCTCCGATCAGCTGACCAATTCTAATCTGTCTCACTGCTCACACATCTCTCAATCACCTGACCAATTCTAATCTGTCTCACTGCTCATGCATCTCTCTGATCACCTGACTAATTCTAACCCGTCTCACTGCTAACTTGTTTCTCTGTTCACCTCACCAATTCTAACCTGTCTCACTGATCACACATCTCTCCGATCACCTGACCAATTCTAATCTGTCTCACTGCTCACACATCTCTCCAATCACCTGACCAATTCTAATCTGTCTCACTGATCACACATCTCTCCGATCACCTGACCAATTCTAACCTGTCTCACTGATCACACATCTCGCTGATCACCTGACCAATTCTAATCTGTCTCACTGCTCACGCATCTCTCTGATCACCTGACCAATTCTAACCTGTCTTACTGATCACGCATCTCTCCGATCACCTGACCAAATCTGTCTCACTGCTCAGACATCTCTCTGATCAGCTGACCAATTCTAATCTGTCTCACTGCTCACACATCTCTCCGATCACCTGACCAATTCTAACCTGTCTCACTGATCACACATCTCTCCGATCACCTGACCAATTCTAATCTGTCTCACTGCTCACACATCTCTCTGATCAGCTGACCAATTCTAATCTGTCTCACTGCTCACACATCTCTCCAATCACCTGACCAATTCTAACCTGTCTCACTGATCACACATCTCTCCGATCACCTGACCAATTCTAATCTGTCTCACTGCTCACACATCTCTCCAATCACCTGACCAATTCTAATCTGTCTCACTGATCACACATCTCTCCGATCACCTGACCAATTCTAACCTGTCTCACTGATCACACATCTCTCTGATCACCTGACCAATTCTAATCTGTCTCACTGCTCACGCATCTCTCTGATCACCTGACCAATTCTAACCTGTCTTACTGATCACGCATCTCTCCGATCACCTGACCAAATCTGTCTCACTGCTCAGACATCTCTCTGATCAGCTGACCAATTCTAATCTGTCTCACTGCTCACACATCTCTCCGATCACCTGACCAATTCTAACCTGTCTCACTGATCACACATCTCTCCGATCACCTGACCAATTCTAATCTGTCTCACTGCTCACACATCTCTCCAATCACCTGACCAATTCTAATCTGTCTCACTGATCACACATCTCTCCGATCACCTGACCAATTCTAACCTGTCTCACTGATCACACATCTCTCTGATCACCTGACCAATTCTAATCTGTCTCACTGCTCACGCATCTCTCTGATCACCTGACCAATTCTAACCTGTCTTACTGATCACGCATCTCTCCGATCACCTGACCAAATCTGTCTCACTGCTCAGACATCTCTCTGATCAGCTGACCAATTCTAATCTGTCTCACTGCTCACACATCTCTCCAATCACCTGACCAATTCTAATCTGTCTCACTGCTCACGCATCTCTCCGATCACCTGACCAAATCTGTCTCACTGCTCAGAAATCTCTCCGATCAGCTGACCAATTCTAATCTGTCTCACTGCTCACACATCTCTCAATCACCTGACCAATTCTAATCTGTCTCACTGCTCATGCATCTCTCTGATCACCTGACTAATTCTAACCCGTCTCACTGCTAACTTGTTTCTCTGTTCACCTCACCAATTCTAACCTGTCTCACTGATCACACATCTCTCCGATCACCTGACCAATTCTAATCTGTCTCACTGATCACACATCTCTCCGATCACCTGACCAATTCTAACCTGTCTCACTGCTCACACATCTGTCCGATCACCTGACCAATTCTAATCTGTCTCACTGCTCACACATCTCTCCGATCACCTGACCAATTCTAACCTGTCTCACTGATCACACATCTCTCTGATCACCTGACCAATTCTAATCTGTCTCACTGCTCACGCATCTCTCTGATCACCTGACCAATTCTAACCTGTCTCACTGATCACGCATCTCTCCGATCACCTGACCAATTCTAATCTGTCTCACTGATCACACATCTCTCTGATCACCTGACCAAATCTGTCTCACTGCTCAGACATCTCTCCGATCACCTGACCAATTCTAACCTGTCTCACTGCTCACACATCTCTCCAATCACCTGACCAATTCTAATCTGTCTCACTGCTCACACATCTCTCCAATCACCTGACCAATTCTAACCTGTCTCACTGATCACACATCTCTCCAATCACCTGACCAATTCTAACCTGTCTCACTGCTCACACATCTCTCCGATCACCTGACCAATTCTAATCTGTCTCACTGCTCACACATCTCTCCAATCACATGACCAATTCTAACCTGTCTCACTGCTCACACATCTCTCCGATCACCTGACCAATTCTAACCTGTCTCACTGCTCACACATCTCTCCGATCACATGACCAATTCTAACCTGTCTCACTGCTCACACATCTCTCCGATCACCTGACCAATTCTAACCTGTCTCACTGCTCACACATCTCTCTGATCACCTGACCAATTCTAACCTGTCTCACTGATCACACATCTCTTTGATCACATGACCAATTCTAACCTGTCTCACTGCTCACACATCTCTCCGATCACCTGACCAATTCTAACCTGTCTCACTGCTCACACATCTCTCCGATCACCTGACCAATTCTAACCTGTCTCACTGCTCACACATCTCTCCGATCACCTGACCAATTCTAACCCGTCTCACTGCTAACTTGTCTCTCTGATCACCTGACCAATTCTAACTTGTCTCACTGCTCACACATCTCTCTGATCACCTGACCAATTCTAGCCTGTCTCACTGCTAACTGGCCTCTCTGATCACCTGACCAATTCTAACCTGTCTCACTGCTCACACATCTCTCCGATCACCTGACCAATTCTAATCTGTCTCACTGATCACACATCTCTCTGATCACCTGACTAATTCTAACCTGTCTCACTGCTCTCTCATCTCTCTGATCACCTGACCAATTCTCACCTGTCTCACTGCTCATGTGTCTCTCTCATTAATGAGCTACAAACAGCTTTTCCTCTGTTGACCAAACTGTCAGTGAAATAAATTCACGCTACGTTCCGTCTGCCTGTAAACCTTGAATCCCTCATCGTCCCATCTGACTCTCCACTCGTCCTATTTCCTGTTTCTGTTTAAAGGCTCGTTCGGCTTTTCATTTTAGCGCATATTTATTTAAACGAACTCCGACAAGTGAACCGCACCGTTTAGTGCCGTTACTGCGACACACTGAGATACGTTTACTTATGGCAGCCACGTGAACAGACTTCAGGGGACTTGAGGAGACGTCGCACGTTCCTGTAGCATTCCTGAGTTTAATATTACCTGTTCAAATGTGTGAAGGCCTTCGTGTGTGTGTGTGCATGCTTGCGTGCGTGTGTGTGTGTGTGTACAGGTGGTTTGTCATCATCCATCACATCCCTCCACTCTGTTCTTATCTACACAGAGGCCACATTGCTGCCGTTGAATCTTAATTATTGAGATTTGGTTGCCAGGCACTAACATAAATAAGGGTTCGGGTGTGTTCTCTCTCTCTCTCTCTCTCTCTTACACACACACACACGCACGCACACACACACACACGATTGAGAGGGTGAGATATTTTGTTCCACACGGTTCTCGCCTGTTCATGTCGAGGCTCAGAGAACCCAGACCCCGATCCTCCCAGGATGCACCAGTGTGTAATGGCGCACTGAGAGGACGGTTAAATTGCGTTAATATGAAATTATGGATGCCGAGAATCGTGATGACTTTCAATGGAAGACGACATTAGCATGCAAATGTTTCAATGTGGATCCAATTACGAGGGAAAAAAACGATGAATCATTTGGGGGAAGGGCAAAACGGCAATTAACAAAGATGCGGTTAGGAGGACTTTTCTCGATGCCTTGATTTTCTCATAAATGTTTAATCTCTCTCTCACACACACACACACAGCAGGGCAGTGGACAAGTCTGTCTTTCTTTCTCTTCATTAGCAGAATGAAACAAGCTCACAACACTGAGAAATTTCCACGAATAAAACTGCAGCCACAAAATCACAATACGTGAAATGTAGCATAAAAAATTAGCATCACACTCGTCAAACTCGATTATGTCAAACAAAATGAAAGCTAATAATTTTTTAACACACTTTATGAAAAATTCCCAAACTATCCGAAACAATCAGCATAGCTAGTCCTACCCAAGCAACTTAGGAATAGCCAAGACTACAAAACATGCGATTTTTTTTATGACAACTATCAAGGACCAAAAACACTACGACACATTAAAATGTTTTATTTCTGGTCAGAAATTCCCAGATAGTTAGCAAAATATATATCACAGCTCTAACATTATCAAAAATACTAGAGCTATCTACTCTCTTTCTCATCGAAACAGTGAAAGCGTCTCATACTGACTTGGCATCATTAGGCTAGCTATAGCTAGCTAAGAAAAGCCAATAATGCTAAATTAATACAAATTACTTCATAAAATAGCATCGTATTGTCGAGTTTACATTCCTCAGATAACACTGTGGGTACTGATTAGCATCTAAACAGACAGATGTTTTATCTGTATGTTCAAGTTTAATTTTCCTCAACATGCTCATGATATAACATGCACTTCAAAGTTGTGATGTTTCTCAGAAGGAAGTGTAGTTAGCAATCCATGCTAAGTAATTACAGTGTAATTTGAAGCCATGTTGAATATTTTCGTAGTAATTTACCAAACCATTTGTTGATATTGTTGATGAGTTTCACTGTTTTCATGTCTTCTGAATATGACGTGTAGGCTGGTTAGTTAAACGTGCTAGCATTTAAGCTAAATCCATTAGCAACATTTCCAAGAACAGTGAGCAGTTAATATGAATACAAGTGAAATTAGCTACATTGTTAACCGTTCAAAAAATTGTGGTATTCCTGCTATTAGGTATGTTGTAGCAAGTCAACATGCTAATTAACTACATAGCTAGCTAAGAATGAGCTGTGTGTAGCAGCAACTAGCGAGATATTTACAAATATTATATTTGTTGCTGTTTCTCGGAAGTTCTAAAGTTTGAGTTATTAAGTTTCTTCGGGATGTCTAAAGTCAGTTAGTATGTGCTAGCTAGCTAAAGTTTCAGTCATGACTCATTAACTAGCTTAAGCTTAGCATCTTATTATCGCACGACTTTAGCCACTCGATCGGTGAGGGTGTTGTGACGTCGCCACCTCGGTCAAAAACATGAAGTTTCAAGTTACACTTGAAAACACAATATGTTAACCAATCAGAAATCAGTTTTTTCTCCTCCTGTGGGCGGAGTTTAAATGGGAAGATGGTGTAATTACGTTGCAAATTTCCCTGAGTCGACTTCAGAGCGACCACACGTGTGTGTGTGTGCGCGTGTGTGTTCCACAGCGTTCTCATGCTCATGATGTACATCAAGCGAGCGCTGCTCATTTGCGTAATTACTCTGTCATTATGTCATTATGAGACGAGGCGTTCCGTACGATACGAGTTTCATTAAAAAAAAACAGAATAATTTCACTTCTTTTATTTTTGTTTATTTTGTAGATCGTCTCACTGAGAGAGCTAAAAAAGGAAAAAAGAAACCAGACTGCACTGATTGACTGAAGAAGGAAGGCTAGGAAGAATCTGGTGTGTGTGTGTGTTTGTTTTTCACACACCCACAGGCAGGAAACCTGGTGTTGTTGAGTTTGCTCTCACTGCCTGCAGGTGAACAGCAGTAAACTGGCCTACTGAGAGCGTCTCTCACACACACACACACACACACACACACACACACACACACACACACACACACACACACTCCTCCGCCCACCAATTTCCTTCCCTCTCTCAGTTCAGCATCTCCTCAGCCTCATTTCTCTCTGCTGCACTTCCCTAGCACTCTGTCCTTCCCCTCCTCCATCTGCGCACACACACACACACACACACTCTAATTCAGGTCTGTTTTTCTCTCAAGCTGCCGCTATGTTTCCCTTCTCCCTCTTTTTTTTTTTTTTGGATTTCTTTCACTTCCTCTGCCTGGTGGGACGCCAACACTAGGAATGTGATGTACGCTGGCAGTTTGCACAGGCAGCCTTGAAAACAAGCACACACACACACACACACACACACACACACACACACACACACACACACACACAGTCTCTCTCAGGGCATCGAGCGTGACGTACGTTGGCGGTGTTTGCCTGCTGCTTCCCTGCTTATCACAACTGTCAATCAGGGGCTGTGACATTACCTGACACACACACACACACACACACACAGCTGTGACCCACCGCAGCATAGCCTACACACACACACACACACACACACACACACACACACACACACACACACACACACACAACACACAAACATATACTATGTGACACACACACACACACACACATACACAGTGCATTTTATATATGTTTGTTTTATATACAATAGTTTCAGTTAAAAATTTAAGGCTACTGAAATGTTATTAGACAGAAACATTAATAACAAATATGCTTGCAGGTGTTCTATTAATTAAAACACTAATCAAATTTTCTGTGTATAAATTTTATTTTTTATATTTAAGTCAACATTGTGAGTAATGACGCTGAAAGCCCGAGTTCGGAGCAGGCTCCAAACATGGCCACTCCGGACTACACCTCCCAAGAGCCACAGCACCCCTCCCCCATCACCAATCCACCTGCAATCACCCCGCCTATAGAGATCTTGCAGTCACGTGACCGGAAAGTACACAACCGCCATCTTGTCAGTCAAAAACACCGCTGAATACTGCTGCACTCGTGTACAGAATGGATCAATTTCAACCGACGGACTACACGGCTCATTTTTCTAATGAACAGATAACTAGATATATGTCTAAAATAATTGAGTATAGCACTGACCAGCCGATTATAGAATAGAATAAGGTAATTCCAAATCGTCCGTCTTGTTTACATGGGTCTGGTGTTGGAGAGGTAGAGGCTTGGCAGTGGAGATTTGAGTGGCTGTTTTCTGAGCTTAGTCAACAGGCCGGCTCTGCAGCCTCGCTTTTGCTCCCGGCGCCGCCTCCTTCGTTTTGCTTCCGATAACAATCCACAGAGACCCCGCTGGTCTCGCTATCTCGTCCGGAATGTTTTTTTTTTTTCTCGTCCGGAATGTTGTGCATGCGATGGAAATAGCTACAAACCGTCATTTTCTGCTGGAAACCAATGTCCAGTAAGTCCATACGGTTGTAGTGGATATTGAAGTCCGGTCCAGACGTACAACACGCAAAAATACACACAAAAAACATAAAAAACGTGCACAGGTAGGGAGAGCTTGTAGCCGCAGCCGTTGTAGTAGAATTGTATATAGTAGGGTTTTCCAGAAGAAAAGGTAGAAGTAAAAGCAGAAGTAGAACCAGAAGTAGAAGTAGAAGGCGGAATATGGCGTTTGACCAACACGATGGCGTCTGTCACAATCTGGATCGGCTGTGACGTCACATGCAAGTGCTCCATAGAAACACAACTCACACACGCATTCAGTGCGAAGTATCGTTCTGTGTCCCTGTACCTGACTTTACCGAGCTGTTTTGACTTCAGCTTGACTTCACATTTAGACCACTGTTTACGTTTAGTTTCGACCTTGTCTTCTCTACATTGTTCTGTTTGCCGATCATCTGACCTCCGCCTGTGCCTGACTATGATTCCTGTTTCGGCTCTGTTTGCGACGCATCCGCTCTCCATTGCGATTGCATCCGTTAGTGCTTGCACACTGACAGGATACTTCGCCATCCATGGATGCAGCAGAAGAGGCAAAGCAGACTGCTATCAACACTCAGAGGTGTCTGTTAGGAGAACACCAGCAGCTGATCAGCAAGCTCAACACCAGGATGTCGCAGCTCACTGCTGTAGTGTTGCAGGCCATCCTCACATACCCTGTATCGCCCGCTGGTGCATCTCAGATGATTCCTCAACATGAAAAATTTTCAGGAGATGTGTCAAACTGTAAGGGGTTCCTTCTCCAGTGTTCCCTGTAGTTTTCCTCACTCATGGAAGCTATCAACGAACAGAAAATTGCTCTGTTTATTAGTCTCCTATCTGGCAGAGCTTTACAGTAGGCAAGCGTGGTGTGGAAGTGCGGAGGCAAACACACCACATCTTACGACCGATTATTAGAACTCTTCAAACAAGTCTTTGACCATCAGCCTGACGGTGTCAAAATTGGAGACAGCTTACTGATGATCAGACAAGGAAATATGAGAGTCGTAGAATATGCACTAGATTTCCGCATATTGGCTGCCGGCAGGAGATGGAACAAGCCAGCATTGAAAGCCGTGTTTCGCCAAGGATTACGCCCCGAAGTGCTCAGTGAGCTAGCCTGTCAAGATGAACATCTCTCCCTTGACTCTCTGATCGACTTCACTATCTGTCTGGACCATCTTCTCAAGAATCAACCCTCTTTACAACCGTCTCCCACTCCCTCTCCTCCCACAAGCTTTCCGACTCCCATCGAAGTCTCTCATACATGGCTGCAATGATCAGAGAGAGAGAGAGAGAGAGAGAGAGAGAGAGAAGACGATGTGAGGGTGTCTGCTTCTACTGTGGGGAATCCAGCCATCAGATAGCCAAGTGCCCTATCCACAGGAAAATCAAACCTGCCAGGTCTCCAGCCCACCTAGCCTGGTGAGTCCTGAGATTATTCACAAAACGCACTCTCTTAAAGTACCTGTGGTATTAAAACTGCCAGACTTGACCCATGTCCTCTCTGCGTTCATTGACTCAGGCGCAGAAGGAAACTTCCAGCAGCTTGGTTGTCCAGAAATTTCACCTGTCCACAGACGAACACCAGAGACCACTCAAGTTGAAGGCCATCAACAGGGGTCCCATAGGTGATGGACTTGTATCTACACGCACCTCTCTTCTCGAGATTCAGGTGGGGGCTATACACTCAGAGCATATTTCCTTTTTCATCACTCAAACTGCACACCACAATCTGATTCTGGGATACCCGTGGCTTCAGCTACATGACCCCCTGATATCCTGGCAACAGAAGGACATTCTTCAGTGGTCTTCTGCCTGTTTTCAGAATTGTATGAAACTGCCTCAGTTAGTACTCTCATCCACCTCTGTAGAAAGCCCTCAGCCTGACTCCCTTGACAACGTTCCTTCCCGTTACTTTGACTTCAAGGAAGTGTTCAGTAAGGGGAAAGCCTGTGGTCTGCCTCCTCACTGTCCCTATGACTGTGCTATTGACCTCCTCCCAGGTACAACTCCTCCTTGCAATTGTATTTACCCTCTGTCCCTAGCCGAGCAAGCTGCCATGGAGGAGTGTGTACAAGAAGCTTTGAAGCAAGGGTACATCACACCATCGACATCACCAGCTTCGGCAGCCTACTTCTTCATTGAAAAGAAAGGAGGAGGTCTCTGGCCATGCATTGATTATCGTGGCCTAAATCAGATCACAGTAATATACTCTCCCACTGCTGCCATCACCCATGAAACAGGTGAGAGCATCCAAGATCTTTTCTAAACTGGCCCTCCGTAGTGCCTACAACCTGGTCAGGATTCGAGAGGGTGACAATTGTAAGACAGATTTTAGCACCACTGCTGGCCACTTTGAGTACTTGGACATGCCTTATGGCCTTTCTTGTGCGCCAAGTGTATTCCAATGCCTCATCAATGACATGATAAAGGACATGCTGGGGAGGTTCGTGATTGCCTACATCAACGACATCCTGATCTACTTCCCAGATGAGGACACCCACTATAAGCATGTCAGGTCAGTGCTCTCTCACCTGCTCCAGAACCACCTAGATGTCAAGGCTGAAAAGTTTGAGTTCCATGTCAATCAGATCTCGTTCCTAGGATATATCATCAGCTCAGAGGCGGTAAGCGTGGATCAAACCAAGGTTTCAGCAGTCATGTCATGGCCCACTCCCACATTTGTAAAAGAGTTGCAATGCTTCCTGGGGTTCACAAACTTCTACTGATGCTTTATCCATGGATTCAGCGCCATCGCTGCCCCTCTCATCACTTCTTAAGAAAGGATCTTGTCATCTCCACTGGAACCCTGCAGCCGATGAGGCATTTAAACGGCTCAAGGTGACATTTAACACTGCTCCCATCTTGCAACATCCTGACCCCACCAAGCCATTAATTGTGGAGGTTGACGCATCAGAAACTGGAGTGGGAGGGGTTCTCTCTCAGCATTTCGGGGACAAGCCCAAGCCCAAGTTTCACCCAGTAGCGTTCTTCTCTAAGAAACTCACACCTACCGAGAGGAACTATGACATTGGTAACTGAGAGCTCGTGGCAATCAAACTGGTCCTTGAGTTGTGGAGGCACGGGTTGGAGGGTGCAGCACACTGGTTTACTATTTTTACTGATCATAAAAATCTGGAATATTTGAAGACAGCCAAATGTCTGAACCCCTGGCAAGCCAGATGGGCCCTATTTTTCACTCATTTCCAATTCAATTCTCTTACTCTCCTGGCTCCAGGAATACTAAGGCTGATGCCCTCTTTAGAGTTCACAGTTCTTCATTACACACCTCTGAACTGACTTCAATCCTTCCACCTGAATGTTTTGTGCAAGCCATCACATGGGATATAGACAGAGATCAGACAGTCACAACCCACCGAGCCTCCTGAGAACTGTCCTCCTTGGCTCTTGCGTGTCCCACCCAGATGCAGAGGCAATCTCATCACTTGGGCCCACTCTTCTCCAGCCACTGGGCATCCCAGCAGCCAGCATACATATCAATTGCTCAAGAACAAGTATTGGTGGGAGAACATGACCTCAGAAATAAACCGTTTTGTCTCCTCATGCTCTGCCTGTGCCCAAGCCAAGGTACCCTGGGCTCCACTTGTTGGGAAACTGTGTCCTCTCCCAGTACCCCAGCGACCCTGGGCACACTTCACCATAGATTTCCTCACAGACCTGCCACAATCTCAGGGCAATACCATCATCCTGGTAATCATCGACAGCTTTTCCAAGGCTCTCAAACTCGTCCCACTACCTGATATACCCACAGCTTTTGAAGCTGCTGAACTATTATTTAACCACATCTTCCATTATTATGGCATTCCTGAAGACATAGTTAGTGACCAAGGTCCCCAGTTCATCTCCAGACTGTGGTCCAGGTTCATGGATAGACTGGGAGTGTCTGTGAGTCTCACCTCAGGATATCACCCTCAATCTAATGGCCAGGTAGAGCATGCAAACCAAGAAGTGGGATGCTTCCTACACATATTCTGCATGAGGAACCAAGGAGACTGGGCACAATTCCTTTCCTGGACCCAATATGCACAAAACTCTTTAAAACACTCAGCTACTCAACTAACCCCATTCCAGTGCATACTCAGCTATCAACCCCCACTCTTTCCATGGGATGATGCAGCCACTCAGATTCCGGTGGTGGACTCATAGGTCCGGAGAAGTCAGCAGGTATGGGAAGAGGTCCATCAGAGACTGGAGCAAGTAAATATCAAGTATAAACACTACGCCGACAATGAGACCTCCCAGTATGCTCCTGGGGACTGAGTGTGGGTCTCCACAAAAGACCTAAGAGAGTCCAGTACCTGCAAAAAACTACAAGCGCAATACATCGACCCATACAAGGTGGTGCGAAGAATTGGTAAGGTTTCATACAGGCTCGAACTTCCACCGCACAGCAAAATGGGTCCCACATTCCATGTCTTGTGCTCAAAACCTGTTATCCAAGGTCCTCTATCCACAGATACACCCACCCAAGAGCCCCCTTCCGCAGATATTGAAGGCGAACCCATCTATCAAGTCAACAAGAGCCTCAATTCCTGCCACAGACAAGGACAGCTAGAATACTTGGTCAACTGGGAGGGCTACAGCCCAGAAGAATGGAGTTGGGTCAGCTCCAAGGACAGCTTAGACCTTCTCCTCACACAAGACTTTCACAGTGAGCATCCCAATAAGCCTGCACCTAGAAAAAGAGGTCGACCAAGAAAAGTAGTTGCTCCCAGAGGGAGCTCCTTGGGGTGGGGGTGGGTTGTTCTGTCAGTAATTACACTGAAAGTCCAAGTTCGGAGCAACCTCCAAACATGGCTGCTCTGGACTACACCTCCCAAGAGCCACAGCGCCCCCCGTCACCAGAATTGTAATTACATCACCTGTCACCAATCCACCTGCAATTACCCCATCTGTATAAACACAACTCACACGCATTCAGTGTGAATTATCGTTCTGTGTCCCTGTACCTGGATTTACTGAGCCGTTTTGACTTCAGCCTAACTTTTAGACCACTGTTTACATTTAGTTTTGACCTCATCTTCTTGTCTCCTCATGTTGTTCTGTTCGCCAAACATCTGACCTCTGCCCACCCCTGACTATGATTCCCATTTCCTGATTTGGCTTTGTTTGCTGTTTGCGACGCACCCGCTCTCCCCTGCGATTGCATCCGTAAGTGCCTGCACACTGACAAATGAATTTGTTGGTTTATCATTATGTAATAAATCCTGCTCTTACTCTGTCTGAAAACAGAATCCTTTCTGCGGATTTTATGTGTACTTTTCTGGACACAAGATTCAGAATCTCCAGTTCTCAGCACAGCCCTGTTTACTCACCACCATGCAAAAACTTTGATGCATGACAAGATAAGCTTTTTTTTCTGAGCTGGAGTGAAGTTCATATCTTTATGTTATTAAGAATTATTAAGGTGTACATTTTCTTAAACCTGTTAGTGCTAAGTAAACATGGCACCCTCGGATGTTTGACAGCAGGCTACAGGAAAAGATTTGCAGTTGCTCAAGTACACAAAGTACCTTGAGCACTAAAAAAAATCAAAATCAAGAAATGGGCGGGACTGACAATACCAACACCGTTAATAATGATGATGGAGAACGTGACCCTGGCTGTCAGCAACACCCCAGTTATTTACGCTCTAACATCAAGGCTTGTCATGATCAGTACAGGTAGTCGTCGACTTACGACTGCATTTGGTTACGACTGACCGGTCGTAAACCGATCTGGTCGTAAGTCGGCCTGTGTTAAATGACCGTAAGTATATTGTGATGTGTAATGATATTGTAATCATCTTAAAGTCTTATTTTATCAACATTTTCTTATTTCATTACCTTGGCTCATTATTTGGTTTAAGTCAAACACTGCGTACTACACTGCGTACAGTACAATTCATTTAATATGTTTAAAACAAAAAATACCAAATACAGGTGTGAAAAATAGAAAACATTTTAGTTTGAAACATACCAAAATACAAATGTAAAACATTGCAAAATACAAAATTTAGTGACCGCTGGCATCACTGGTGCTTGGCTGTGGGTCGTCTACGTCGTCATCAGCTGTTGCAGCGCTCAGGCTGGCGGGAGCATTTGCTCGTTTCATAAACCAGGAGCTGGGGTGGAAACTGTATGACGGAGTGCTCAAGGAAGCGTGAGAGAGACTGCGCATGTGCCTGGAGCTGGGGCGGAAACTGTTGTACGCGGCGAGATGCGCTGCCGGGAGCTGGGGCGGAAACTGTCATACGCTCAGCTAGCTCAGCTGGGAAACACTTGCCAGTCATAACCAGACGGTCGTAAAGTCGATTGGTCGTAAGTCGCATAGGTCGTAAGTCGACGACTACCTGTATTTGAAATCAAAAGTGTGGAAGGATGACGCCATGTGTGTCGGGATGTCAGGTGAGTTTGCTCCAGTTTAGATTAGCTAACAAGTTAACTATTGTTAGCTAGCATGAATATTTACTACCACTAGTACTATAGAGATCAACAGCTGGAGCTGGCTCTGGTAACCGTCAAAGTAGCAACATGGCTACACACACAATGAAGACTTTGTTTACAACGAAGGAATGAAGAAGCAATAGATGTTTTTTGTAACCTAGCAACATTACACACTTGAGAAAAGTCCTTTGGAAATGTCGTTGGTGATGTTAATGCAAAAAAAAAAAAATAATAATGCATCTGGTGAACACAGACCCTTAAAATGTTTGTTTAGTTTTTTTTTTTCTTGAAGCACTTCTCAGTTAAACATACTGTATAAATATAATAAAATCAGTTCTAACAAAGGGAAATGGTCTTTTTTTATTAGATTAGATTCAACTTTGCCATTGTGCAGAGTACAAGTACATGTAAACATTTACGTGTATGTTTCGCATTTTAAAGGTACATTTCTTTTACGAATCCAGTTCCGATCTTTCAGATTTGTTACAGGATCTGATATCCATTACATTTTCTCTGATACATCCCATCTACGATTTTTTTGCTGCTATTAACCTGATACTGATATCTGATCAAGGCCTTCTCTCGTCGTGAGCGTCCACAGTGAACAGGAAGCCATTTACGATTCGGTGTTGGTGTGTTCCAGGCATGTTTTGATAGCTCACTGGGAACCAAATGTCCCCACAATATTTGACAATTTTGATCTTGCAGGGACATTCTGGCTGGTCCCCACTAGGAAAACTTGTTTTTAAATAAAACGTGTAGCTTTAATTCTCATTCTCATCTCATTATCTCTAGCCGTTTTATCCTGTCCTACAGGGTCGCAGGCAAGCTGGAGCCTATCCCAGCTGACTACGGGCAAAAGGCGGGGTACACCCTGGACAAGTCGCCAGGTTATCACAGGGCCGACACATAGACACAGACAACCATTCACACTCAATTTAGAGTCACCAGTTAACCTAACCTCATGTCTTTGGACTGTGGGGGAAACCGGAGCACCCAGAGGAAACCCACGCGGACAACATGCAAACTCCGCACAGAAAGGCCCTCGCCGGCCACGGGGCTCGAACCCAGACCTTCTTGCTGTGAGGCAACAGCGCTAAGCACTACACCACCGTGCCGCCCTAGCTTTAATTCTACAAAAAAAAAAAAAAAAAACTAAAAAGATACAAAAGGCTTCCTTTGGGTTGACAAGTTTAAGATCAGGGTTTGGTTTAGGTGCAGCACTGCGTTAATTCAGCACAGTCTTCATTATGTCAGTGGAAGGTCCTCATAAGGATAGAAAGGCCTCTGTGCGTGTGTGTGTGTGTGTGTGTGCGCGCGCGCCTGCGCGCACACGTCTGGAGTACTTCTGGATTAATTGGTGCTCTTAAAATGTCATGCAGGCACCGCAATAGAAAGGTGACCGAGCATCAGACTCTTTCTGTCTCTCTCACTGTGTGTGTGTGTGTGTGTGTGTGTTTCAGTAGAGCCAGTAATGTGGTTTATTTCTCCACCGGCCTTACCCCCCACCCCCACCCCTTTCACACACACACACACACACACAAACAGCTGCATTTCCTTTCCTCAACCAACCCACAACCACACACACACACACACACAGCAACGGCCGTGTTTCCTCTCCGCCTCCCACATCTGAAGCATGCACTGCCAGCAAACCTGCCGTGAGCATGATGTCATTATTTCCCCGCAGAGCAGACACAGGGTTGCGTGTGTGTGTGTGTGTGCTCATAGTTGTTTGTCGGAAAAATTCCTCTGTCTGGTAGCTTCACGGAATGTGTGAGTTTACTAGCACTTGGGTGAGAGTTTGTGCGTGTGCGTGCATGTGTGTGTGTTCACACTTTTGGGTGTAATCACCTTCACTCGTGTTAAAGAGGTGTGTGTTATTCAACTGCGCATATGATAAATAGCAAACCCAGGAGCATAAATCATAGTAAATCTATAATTTCGAGTGTGTGTGTCTGGATTGCATTTTTATGGGGACCTGTTCTCATACCTACATTGTGGGGACCAGAAACTATATGTTTGTTTGTGTAATTCTCGTTTGTTTGCATTATTTAATTGGTTTCATTTTTTTTTACACTCACATGAAAACTAAAATTGATGTAAATGTTTTCAGGGACCATGAATGAATCTGAAACGAGAGATAGCTACAGGTCATTTTTTACACTACAGCAAAATATGACAATCAATAAACAATCAATAGTTGATGAAAAAAAATTGAGTGCACTGTATTTCAGAGCTGAGAAATGGTACGAGATGTTAAAACTCTGCCAAGATCAGGATGGTGGAATTTGTAGAATTTAATTGGTTTTCTGTATTTTTCTGCCAAGAATATGAATATAATATTAAAAGTATCGTAACTAAAATTAAGTGTAATTGTATTTTATTTTAATATATTATATTTTAAGAAATTTGTACTTTACATGAGCATATTTGAACATGAAAACTTAATTCTATTTACACGATGTAGCAAGTGTTCTATGTGGGTGGAGCACAGAAGCACGGCAGGCCAGTACTGAGTTCTTAACAACTCTTTTATTATCAGCTTTTCAGCTTCTACATGTTTACTCATACATATACACACACACCACACACACGTGTTCTGGTCGGGAGAGAGCCCGCTCTGCTCTTGCTCTCTTCCTTAAATAGGGCGCGGCTCCTGGGAAGACACACAAACAGGTTAATTCACCTCAGGTGTAGTGATTCTGCCACTTACCTTCCCTGACTCCGCCCTCCAGTCACAGACCGACACTTGACCATGCCCCCACTGCCACATACCCCCACCGCCCAACTCAGGCCGGACAGCTGTCCGGCCTGCAGCCGATCCCCCCCCCCCCCCGACGGGGGAGGAAGTCCGCTACGACCATCTGCGCCCCCGGCCTGTGGACCACCTTGAAGTTAAAGGGTTGGAGTGCCAGATACCAACGGGTGATCCGCACGTTGGCATCCTTCATGCGGTGGAGCCACTGGAGGGGCGCGTGGTCTGAACAGAGGGTGAAAGGGCGTCCCAGCAGGTAGTAACGGAGGGCAAGGACTGCCCACTTGATGGCCAGGCACTCCTTCTCTATGGTGCTGTAGCGCCCCTCACGCACTGATAGCTTACGACTTATGTACAGCACTGGACGATCCTCCCCCTCCACCTCCTGAGACACAACAGCCCCCAGCCCTCTGTCCGACGCATCCGTCTGCAATATAAAAGGGAGAGAAAAGTCAGGGGAGTGTAACAGTGGCCCCCCCACACAGTGCAGCCTTTACCTCAGAAAAAGCCCGCTGGCATTGCTCCGTCCACTGGACCGGATCTGGTGCCCCCATTTTAGTGAGATCAGTCAGCGGGCTGGTGACGTCCACATAATTAGGTATAAACCTACGATAATAGCCAGCCAGCCCCAGGAACTGTCTCACCCCCTTTTTGGTCTTGGGCCTCGGGCAGGCCGCAATCGCTGCAGTCTTGTTAATTTGGGGACGCACCTGCGCATTGCTCAAGTGGAAGCCCAGATACCGTACTTCCACCCGCCCAATCGCACACTTCTTCAGGTTGGCTGTGAGACCCGCTCACCTCAGCGACCTAAGGACGGCCTTCAGGTGTTGTAGGTGCCGCGGCCAGTCATTACTATAAATAATGATGTCGTCAAGGTATGCGGCAGCATAGGTGGCGTGGGGGCGGAGGACCCTATCCATCAGCTGCTGAAACGTAGCGGGCGCCCCAAACAGCCCAAAAGGAAGTGTGACAAACTGGTGTAAGCCGAACGGTGTGGAAAAGGCCGTTTTTTCTCGGGATAATGGAGTCAAGGGGATCTGCCAATAACCCTTTGTCAAATCCAGTGTCGAGTAAAAGCAAGCCGTGCCTAGTCGATTGAGCAACTCATCAATATGAGGCATTGGGTACGCGTCGAATTTAGACACCGCGTCGACTTTTCTATAGTCTACACAGAACCGGACCGACCTGTCGGCCTTGGGTACCGAGACCACAGGGCTGCTCCAGTCACTGTGGGACTCCTCGACAATGCCCATTTCGAGCATGGTCTCAAGTTCTTCCCGAACCACCTTTTTCTTGTGTTCGGACAATCTGTAAGGGCGGCTGCACACTACCACCTCCGGGGGCGTCTCAATGTGGTGTTCTATGAGGTGGGTGCGGCCCGGCAGGGGCGAGAACACGTCAGAAAATTCTGTTTGCAACCGGGCGACCTCCGCAAGCTGGGTCGGTGAGAGGTGGGCTCCACAGGGGACCGGAGCGGTGGGTGATGCCAATTTTCCCTTTTGAACCTCTGGCCCCAGCTCCGCCTTCTCAGGAACCACCAACACCAGCGTCACGGGGACCTCCTTGCTCCAATGTTTTAACAGATTGAGGTGGTATACTTGTAACGCCCCACCCCTGTCCGTTCGCCTCACCTCATAGTCGACGTCCCCAACTCGCCATGTGACCTCAAAGGATCCTTGCCACCTGGCGATTAATTTAGAGCTCGATGTGGGCAACAGTCCGAGTACTTTATCTCCCGGTGCGAACTCCCTGAGGCACGTACCCTTGTTGTACAGGCGGGTTTGTCGTTCTTGGGCCTGCCGCAAATTCAACTGGGTTAGGTGGGCGAGTGTGTGGAGTTTTGCGCGCAGGTCAATAACGTATTGGATTTCATTTTTACTTTGTGAAGGTCCCTCCTCCCAATTTTCCCGCAGCACATCTAGAATGCCGCGCGGCTTATGCCCATATAACAATTCAAACGGGGAGAACCCCGTGGAGGCTTGTGGGACCTCTCGCACTGAAAACAACAAGGGTTCGAGCCATTTATCCCAATTATGTGCGTCCTCACTTACGAATTTTTTAATTATATTTTTGAGGGTGTGATTGAACCGTTCAACTAAACCGTCTATTTGTGGGTGATAAACGCTGGTGCGGATCGGCTTAATACCCAACAACCTATACAGTTCCTTTAGTGTATGTGACATAAACGCGGTGCCTTGGTCAGTCAGAATCTCTTTCGGGATTCCAACTCAGGAGATAACGCGGAAGAGCGCCTCCGCAATACTGCGTGCTGAGATATTGCGAAGTAGCACTGCTTCCAGGTATCGCTTTGTATAGTCCACCAGAACTAATATAAAGCGGTACCCTCGTGCTGACCGATCTAATGGCCCGACGACATCCATCCCAATTCTTTCAAACGGGGTCTCGATTTATGGTAGAGGGCGCAAAGGCGCTTTTGGAATGGCCGCTGGATTTACTAACTGGCATTCGCGGCACGCCGTACACCACCTACGGACATCGCTGCGAATCCCTGGCCAATAGAACCGGGCCATTATTCGGACTAGTGTTTTATCCTGCCCTAAGTGTCCAGCCATGGGATTAAAGTGAGCCGCCTGGAATACCAATTCCCGGCGGCTCTTCAGAATTAAAAGCTGCGTGACTCGCTCTTTAGTTTGAGTGTCCTGCATCACTCGGTATAATCTATCCTTCATAATCGCGAAGTAGGGGATGGACGGGGTGGCGTTTGGCTGGAGCGTTTGACCATCGATTACTCTCACTTGGTCAAACGCATGCCGCAGAGTCTCATCTCGCGACTGCTCTAACGGGAAATCCGCGAGGGATTCCCCGAGAGAGGGAGGAGGAGCCTGCTGCTCCTCACTCTGACACGGGGATGACGTAGACGGCTCTGTGACAGCTGCACCCGCCAATGCCACTCCGGGACCTCCCCCCGCTGAACTACGGCAGGACCCACTCTTCACTTAGTGCGTCATTAAATCCTGAAATCCCGGCCAATCAGTCCCCAAAATTATAGAGGGGGTAAGGTGGGGATTAACCGCCACCTGAACTCGAAATTTCTCCCCTCGAAACAGAATGTGGACCGACACTAAAGGATAGTTGTGAACATCCCCGTGCACACACAACACCTTCACCATTTGTGCTCCCCCCAGTGCCTCGTTTTGCACCAGGCTTTGGTGGATTGAGGTCTGATTACAGCCGGAATCCACCAAAGCCTGATACGTATCCCCTTGGATACTCACCAGTATGCGATGAGCTCCGGCCCGTTCGAGGGCAGTTCCTGGCGCGTCGGGGATCCGGACCACCGCGCCCACCTCCATCGCCAAGCACTGATGCTGGAGGTGCCCCGGCTCCCTGCAGCGCCAGCACACCGGCCCGGGCTCTCTCTCTGCACCGGTGTTCCGGATATCACTCACCTGAGGGGGGGAAGACACAGACACGGAAGTAGGAGATGGTAGGACACCACGGGTGCGGTGGGCCGGCTGGGGTGGAGCCGGCCCCTGCCTCCGCGGTGGGGGAATGGGGCGAGGGAGAGGAACAGAAGGGGAGAGAGAGGGAGAGGGGAGGGGAGAAGGGGAGACACGCTGTCCTGCCGTTGGAACGGCCGCCATCTGGTCCTCCGCCAGCTCAATGGCTTGATCCAGCGACGCCGGGCGATGGCACTGGACCCACTCCGCGGTTACCTCTGGAAGTCGAGCGCTGAACTGCTCCAGTGCCACCCGATCGATGATCTCCTCGGCGTCGCGGTTGTCGGCCCTCAGCCACCGGCGGCAGGCGTCCCGGAGTTACTGGCCAAACGCGAATGGCCGGCCGACCTCCTCCAGGCGCAGCGCGTGGAAGCGCTGCCGCTGCTGCTCCGGAGTGCGACCCACGCGCTGGAGGATGGCCCTGCGGAGGTCCACGTAGACCAGCCGGCTGTCGGCGGGGAGCTGTAGCGCGGCCAGCTGCGCCTCGCCTGTGAGCAAGGGGAGGAGGCGCGCCGCGCGCTATTCCACCGGCCAACCCCACGCCTCTGCTGCCTGCTCAAAGAGTTTGAGGAAGGCCTCGGGGTCGTCGTGCGGGCCCATCTTCATCAGGGTGAGGTGGGAAGGGCCCATGGCGGTGGAGATGGTGGACCCTGCCGACTCGAGTAGGTGCCGGAACGCCTGGCGATCTTCCTGCTGCTGCTTCCGGAGGGCGACCAGCGCCTGGTGCTGGCTCTTTTGGGCCGTGGCAAGGGCATGGACCAGGTCCTTGAAGGGGGAGGACTCCATGGGGCTGTTCTCTCCTGCGCTCAATTCCCGGGTTTCAGCACCACTGTAGCAAGCGTTCTATGTGGGTGGAGCACAGAAGCACGGCAGGCCAGTACTGAGTTCTTAACAACTCTTTTATTATCAGCTTTTCAGCTTCTACACGTTTACTCATACATATACACACACGCCACACACACACACACACACACACACACACACACACACACACACACACACACACACGTGTTCTGGTCGGGAGAGAGCCTGCTCTGCTCTCGCTTCCTTCCTTAAATAGGGCGCGGCACCTGGGAAGACACACAAACAGGTTAATTCACCTCAGGTGTCGTGATTCTGCCACTTACCTTCCCTGACTCCGGCCTCCGGTCACAGACCGACGCTTGACCACGCCCCCACTGCCACACACGACAAACACTGTTATTGTTATCGTTTGTTGCATTTTCGTGTCCTTGTTAGAAATCGCGGAACCTGAATTTCATCCAGCTAATCATTTTTTTTAAATAATGCTTTTGTTTTTGTGCATTTTACATTATTTGTTAACCATAGTTCAAATATCTAATCAAATAAGTCTTCATTTTTATGAATACACAAATCATCAAACTCGTGTTTTAAACGTTGAAAAAAATACAAATTTGTATGACTTTTAAAGAATGAAGCTGTGGTGTGGGTGGATTTCATTTAGTTTCATATCAACGAAGATGTACAACCAGAAGGTACAAATATTAACCCTGTCCTTAAACTGAACTCTTAATTTTTTCATACAAGCGACTCATGCGATCAAAATAGTTTGAAATTTGTTCAAGATCACGTTAAATTTCAGGTAAAATTGCTAACTCTTTACTTTCAAATGTCTGAGTACATTCTTTTTTTTGTCTGGTCACTTTTTCCCCCAATTTCCCATTTTGACAAATATTTGTTGCCATTTTCCAAAATCTGGCTTCTTAACTTTTTAATCGTCAGACGTATTACTACAGACTGCTCGCTAATCGTAGCACAGTGGATAAAAGAAACAATAGTAGACATTCCTGAAATACAGGTAGGAAATAAATTACCGTGGTAGCAAAATTCCTTGCTGATCTTTTCTTCCGAGTTTGTTGATGGATTTGGGGTCTATGATTTATAAGTGCACTGCCCTCTAGTGTATGGAGGTCCTGGGTGCAGTTCTTGTATGTAAGGAAAAGGGAAAAATAAAGGACGAGTCAGTAAGCGATGAAAAGACGTCTATTAGAAACACAATTTGTGACTTCACTAGTGACTTTGTCACGTCAAGTGTTCATGAGGACATTCGGTCCTTACAAGTACGTGTGTGTGTGTGTTTAATTTTAAGTTGTTAAGTAAGAATGTAGTGCTTGTAACATATCTGTAGCTGCTTCCATTCAAATCATGGAGTACTTTTTGAATTTTTGCTCTGTACGTGTGTGTGTGTGTGTGTGTGTGTGTGTGTGTGTGTGTGTGTGTGTACGCTGTCAGGATGTGAGTAATGGTAGCTGTAGGTCTCTCCGTCCCGGCGGGCCTTAGTGCTCTATCACAGCGCTGCCCTTCAAACACACACACACACACACACACACACACACACACACACACACACACACACACAGAGTCTCGCTGTGAATATTGATGCGTGTGTGAGTGCCTGATTGACAGGCAGTGTGGTTGCTGGCCGATTAGCCGCCGCGGATGTCTGAGTGTCGGGTGTGTGCGTGCAAGCGCCAGGGTCAATTACAGAGGTCAATACAGACACACACACACCCCTCCGTATCACACCTCTGCCTTGTCAGCCACTACACACCCACACACACTCAGCTTTCATCTCATCACTCTCTCACTCGCTCTCTTCACTACACTCATCGTATGTTGTCTGTATTCATGCAGATTCATTCACTTCACCTGTTTATTTATTTTGGTCAACAATGAAAACAAAGACTAATCACAGAATTAATCGCGTTTTTAATTATTCCCTACTTTGCTGGTGTTAGCGGCTTTATGCGAGAACGTCTCTGTCAGGTGTGCGGCTTCAAGCAAGAAACGTAACAATTCATTTCCGGTAAATTAGCTAACTGAAAACTACGGCCACTGAAAACTACAACATTTGCTTGCTAGCTAGCTGCTTATCTAGCTACAATTTCATGAAGGAAAGCTAGCTAAACTCCGAGGCTAGCAGCAATGAGTGTATGAGACACAAAGATGCTTTCTATAAATATTTTTTACACTGAGAAATTTGAATACCAAGTACATTTTTACATAAAAATCAATTTAAAGGTAGACTGCCTTTCAGATTTTTCAAGTGTAGGTCATGAAAAGAATTTTCCCGACACCCAATTATTTTTGTTTAGTGACTGAAAGCTCCTGAATTCGAATCACAGCCTTCCAATTTTATTAGGTTTTTTAAATAGAACAATTAATGAATTTAGAGCCACATGGTCCTAAATTCTCCGCTATTTTTTCCTGCTTCACCATGACCCAACTCAAGATACTGCATCACGTGGTGGGCTTTCCCCGTTCACGCAAGGCATTGTGGGATACAAATTTGAAACAGGAGAGAAAAATGGAGGATGTGAGTGTGCGAATGAAACGTGAAAGAGCGACTACAGTAACGGAAAGAAAGCGAGAAGAAAAGACGTTATGTTATATACGAAGGAAAGGAAACGCAGGACCAAACTAATAAATATGGGCGCTCAGCGAGCACCTCGGTGTGATCAGCTGTTCGTTTAGCGACAGAATGATGGAACTGTCAGTGCACGCTCAAAGGGAAACCTGTAGATGGCAGTAATGTGACACTGTGGATGCCAGCTGCCTTAAAACCCAAAAGAAGAAGAAGAAGAAGGTAAACCTCCGCATGCGCACACGGACTTCCTCTGTCTGCTTGACTGCGCCAAGCGAGCGATTTCATGCACATTATTTGCTTTAATCCCCTCAAATTAAATAACTTCCCAGCCACAGAATGGCCTGATATTTTGTCAGATTTTACAGAAATAAACAGATATCACAATCACCACATTTTAGACGGAACTAAATTTCACCGATTTTATGAAATCGAAAGGCCGTCTAGCTTTTAGCTGTTTAAAGGACTGAAGTAGGGATTAAATGCATTCAACTCAAGTGACCAGCCAAATCAAAATACTATGAAAAAAATGCTATAATTCATATAATAACTTTAATAAATTTCAATCTCCACCGTGCTAACAACATGAGTAAATCATGGACCTTAGAACTCCTTCTTAGTTACAACATTGAGCTAGCTATACACGTAGCTACTGCGGTGTTGACGTTACGATGAACTGCCCCTATTTTTAACACCTCGTTTGAACGAATACATAACTTTATATGGATGCATATTAGCCAGCTAACTAATTTAGCTAGCTCCTGAAATAACAATCATGCTGCAAAAAAGTTTTCTTAGCAAGCAATCTTACAAATATCTCAAATATGGACAAATCGATCGATTTCTTATTGTGAGACGATTACAAGTCAATGATCAGATTATTCCGCCTGTTTGGGAAAAAATGCTTTTATTCTTTTTTAAGCTTTGCATTTTCGCAGAAGCCCTGTGATGACCTGGCGACTTGTCCAGGGTGTACCCCACCTTTCGCCCGTAGTCAGCTGGGATAGGCTCCAGCTTGCCTGCGACCCTGTGGAACAGGATAAAGCGGCTAGAGATAACGAGATGAGATGACATTTTCGCAGATAATGTACTTCTTTCTATATGAGCAAAATGATCTGCCAATATAAAACGTTTAAAACTTGTTTTTATAAAAAACAATGTCTAGAAATGGGTTTTATAATGTTATATTTAGTTTGCTGTAATCTTATAATAAATTCTAGAACGTTTTGACGCATAACCAAGATGGCACCTCTTGATAGCTATGCATATTTATTATTCTATGTAGCTATGAGCTAGCTGTTTAGGACTAGCTAATGCATTCACTGCAACATTAGCTAGGTTAATTAAAATCAAGCACACAAACGAGTGTTAATTTTGTTGACGAATTCTACGTGGTATCCAGATTCATCTCATCTCATCTCATTATCTCTAGCCGCTTTATCCTGTTCTACAGGGTCGCAGGCGAGCTGGAGCCTATCCCAGCTGACTACGGGCGAAAGGCGGGGTTCACCCTGGACAAGTCGCCAGGTCATCACAGGGCTGACACATAGACACAGACAACCATTCACACTCACATTCACACCTACGCTCAATTTAGAGTCACCAGTTAACCTAACCTGCATGTCTTTGGACTGTGGGGGAAACCGGAGCACCCGGAGGAAACCCACGCGGACACGGGGAGAACATGCAAACTCCACACAGAAAGGCCCTCGCCGGCCACGGGGCTCGAGCCTGGACCTTCTTGCTGTGAGGCGACAGCGCTAACCACTACACCACCGTGCCGCCCGGTATCCAGATTATAATTTACAATTTTACTCAAAAGTTCAGCACATTTGCACTTGCTTTGTAAATAAATTTATACACCGGTTTTAGTTAACGGTTACTGCGCTGCACCTGCTTTCTCTACATATTTGAATGTTAAAAGTGCATTTCGAGGTGCGCTCACGCTTCTTGGTATCATGATTGAATTTTTCGATAATAGCAGCGTTATTTTGCTTATACCACAGTACAGCTGAATTCTGCAATCTGATTGGTCAGAAGGTGTGCATTATATTTTATCACAGGTTCAGCTTTAATGTTAACGATAAGAATTAATATTAACTTGCTTGTTCTAATATATTCATTTCTATAGAAACAGCTCGTTCTACACCATCTAAGATTATTAATGAAGTGATTTGCTTTTCTAAGTGCTGTTTAACAAAGAAAATCAAGATGTTCGTACAAATTTAAAGGTCCCATGGCATGGTGGTTTGTTGATGCTTTAAACGGGCTCGTGGAGGCTTCCGGATGTTATATCCGCAGCCTTTCTCGAAATGAACCCTCGGCACGTAAATATAGCCTCCTGGGAGAAAGCCCCATTTCAGTGCTTTTCCCAGTGCGTCGTTTTGCTAATGAGAAGCAGGAGGCGGGGAAGGGTAGAGGGTGGGGGCGGGCCATGGGGGGAGGGGCTTGACCAAGCTGCGCGCACACATACTCGCTGCTATCAGCGTCTGTAGCCACGCTGCTAAGACAAAACCCCGTTCTCCCTCGGACTCCTTTCGTAAACTCAATGTGACACAGAGAACAGAGAGCGAGAGTGTTCGGAGTGGTAGTTTACGAACGTATAATACCCTAGGCTTGAACACGCACTCCATAACCAAAGAGGATAGAAGCAGCAACTACAGAAACATATCGCTTATCCAACAGAAGACATGCATTGCGGAGCAATAGTCAAACATAAGCTCATAAGTTACAGTCAATTTCCGGACTAAACTCAGTTTAACAGAGCATGCTGCATGCTCTTTAGTTTTGTAGCGCAGATTACCTGGCTAACTGCAGGAAGCGGTTAGCTGCACAGCTAATGTAGCCATTGCTAGGCTAACGCACCGATTTTAAAACACGGCAAAACGACCAGTTATACACTTACTTGTTCGGTGTTTGTGGCTGATGTGGCAGGGATGCTTGGCACGGACCCAGGCTTCAGTGACAGTTGATGTGCAAAACCTGCCCTGTACTGTCCCAAGTTGTGGAAACATTTCTCAGGAAAATGCTTCCGACAAACATACACCGTCTTAGGCAGACTCGACGGCGTATTATTGAAGTAAATAAAATTAAGCCACTGCGTCTTCAGGGGCTCTCCCGTCGGCAGTAAAAACAGACTCTTTTCTGTGTTGTCACATCCATGTACAGCGCAATTTCCATGTTTCGCTCGCTTAGGTGGTGCCATGTTGTTGTGTCCTCTATGGTCTCCTCACTACAACTGGGCGGGGCAATCCATACAGTCGGTGGGAATCCAGAGGGGGGGCGTGGGGATCATCTCCCTTGCTGACGTAGTAAAGGGAAGAGTTTATCAACGCGCCGTTTTGACGCGCCATTCTCAAATGTTGGGCATAGTTTGGTTTACACATTATGAAATTTCTAGCCACTGGGGTGACTTAAGAAGGTCAGAGGAACTCATTTTAACGTTAAAAAACCTCAGAAAGTGAAAATTTCATGCCATGGGACCTTTAATGGTTGTGGGAGGAGTTTTGAGCATCAGTGCTTTCACGAGGTTCCACACTCCGGACTGTGAGGTCATCCGAAATTAATCCACTTCGCAGCGGAAACAGAGTTCATGTCAGGTCGCGTCCCACCAGCCAGGAGTGGATAGTTTTTCACGTATAACTGCTGCACAGTCTGTCATGTGTTATTCTTTATTTAATCCCTTTTATATTTTAATTTTAAGGAAAACGGCTGTTTGTAGTGTCGTTATGCAGCGTAATTATGCGTAATGTGCACTTTCACTTAGCCAAAGCACATCTGAGAGGCAGGAGGGCTGCAGGGAGCCTGGAACAGGAAGGCGCATTCGGGAAACGCTTGCTTTAAGAAGGAATAACTTCGGAAATGTTTGCATTTTGGAAGCATATTCGTGAAGCGTGACGGGGAGGGAGGGGAGGGGACACGGGGCGTTCAGCTTTCATTCATGAGAAGTTTTCACTTTTAGTGATGACCGTTGCTCTAGATTTTTCCATCGGACTCAAATGGCAACAAACAGAATCGGATTAAAACGATGAAGTATTTTTGTCAAAAAAAAATATATATATATATACACAAACAACTGTATCTATCTCAATTAGCTTAAAATGTAGCGCTGTTGGAAGCTAAAGAACGATCCACTGACATGATTTAATCCCGAAGCTTCTCCCCGCAAGCGCAGAACTTTAACCACCGAGCTAGCACGCCAAAAAAGGAAGAGGAAAATGGATTTCCTCGAATGCTAATGTGATAGCAGCCATTTTGATTGTGGTATTAAAAAATATTTCACATTCAGAGACTCTCTCTCTCTCTCTCTCTCTCTCCTTCTCTGTCTGTCTCTTTTTCTCTCCCCTTCTCTCTCTTTCCCCCATTCCCTCCCTCCCCCTTCTCTCATTCTGTCTCTCTCTCCCCTTCTTTCTCTCCCCGTCCTTCTCTCTCTCTCCCCTTCTCTCATTGTCTCTCTCTCTCCCCTTCTTTCTCTCCCGTCTCTCTCTCCCCTTCTTTCATTCTGTCTCTCTCCCTCCCCTTCTCTCTTGTTCTCTCTCCCTCCCCTTCTCGCTCTCTCCCTCCCCTTCTCTCTCTCTCTCCCTCCCTCTCTCTCTTCTCCCCCTCATCTCTCATCTTGTTCATTCAGGGCCACAGATTCGTTATGAATAATGTATTTTCTAATCAGCAGCGTAAGTCTGTGTTGGAGTGTGTGTGTGTGTGTGTGTGTGTGTGTGTGTGTAAGGAGCTACCAATGAAATCATATGGGAGGCAGTTTCATGTTTCTCCAGCGGACCAGAGGTGTGGAACCTTAATACTCGAATAACCATGTCTTCACCTTCACACACACACACACACACACACACACACACACACACACACACACACACAGAGTGCAACTCCCATATGTACTGCTGTAGACAAATAACTCTGATAATGTTAATAACTTTAATCTCCAGAAGAATCATCATCATCATCATCATCATCAGTCTGTGATGAAAGTTGAACACTGAAGGTCATTTAATTCAGGATATATTACAGAAAGAAACTTCTGGATTTCTTCTAAAGATGTTAGAAAAGTTACAGTTATAGCTCGAGCTCTGACACTGGAGACTCCTTCCATTAATGTGAAATGAACAGGAAGCTGCTGTACGCGTCCCTGTGAACAAGCTGTTACTATGGAAACGGTACCATCTCAGAACGAGCGCATTAATACAAACCTGCGCCGTGGTCAGAGCTGCTCTTCTCCAACACTAATCATCAGAGAATATCCTGATCTCATCCTACATTCAGCACACAGGAAATGGGAACTTGTTCACTTCCTGTCTTTTCTCTCCCAATGCAAATCAACTGCACTTCTCTCTCTCTCTGAACCTGTTCTCTCCATCTTCCTCTCTTCCGCTCTTTTGGGTCCTGAGGATGATTGTCGCTTGTGTTGCTGGTCATGTGCTAAATTAAGCAACACACACACACACACACACACACACACACACACACACACACACACACACACACACACTACCATCCAAGTTCTCTAGCAGTGCTCCTGTGGAACAGTCACACTGTGACACAGGGGATTTTGTTCACTTGTTTGTGCCCTTGGCATGCACACACACACACACACACACACACACACACACACACACACACACGTGAGGAAAAATGCCCCCTCACAGACATCCCTTCTTACCACACAAATGCACCTTCTAGACAGCTGTGTGTGTGTGTGTGTGTGTGTGTGTGTGTGTGTGTATTTTACTAGTCAAGTCTCAGGTATAACACTGAAAGTGAAACAGCACAGAGAAATCGCAGACGTAATCCAATCAGACAGCACACAGAAAAACAACAACAACAACAATGCCGTGAGAAAGAAGAGGAAAATACAGATGCTCGCTGCGACAGGTGATCTTTCATTCTCTAAAAAACGCAGACGTAAAGCAGTGAGAGGCTTCAACGCTGCTCACACAGACATCATGTACAATCACAACACTAAACTAGCACAGAGAATAAAAATAGAGACAAACAGAGACATTAAGATCAGAAAAGGATGCAGTGTACAGCACAGAGTATCGAACCTGATGAACACATACACACAGGCAATAACGGGGCAGAGATTACAAAAACTCAAGAGGTACAATCAACCCAGAGAAACTCAACAAGCACAGAAAAACTGCACAAGGTGGGGAAAAGAACACAAACCACCTGAGAGGAAAAATAAAGAACAAACAGCACATTAAAAACCCCACCAGAGACAAAACTACAGCGAGATATACAGCACAGAGAAAAACTAAGGACACACATTCAACAGAAGCAGGCTACAGATATAAATATAAAAAACAAACAAAACAAAGCAATAGAAAGAGAAATATTACAGAAAGAAAACTAGAGACAGAAAATAAACCAGGGCCACAAACAGCACAGAAGAAAAGAACCAGAGAATGAGAGACAGGATAGACATGATGATTTTGACTTGACTTGATTTCTATGAATAGTTTGTATATTTAGCCTTACGCTTATTGTCCGATGTTTTTCATATTTTTTTTATGTTTTTATTTTTATTATTATTATTTTCTTTCCTTATGACATGTATCATGACTATAAATTATGTCATTAGTTAAATCATAACAGGAACGGTACTGATGATAGGATGTCTTTATCCATGCACCCTAACCTGTATTCAAGTTTGGTTGTAGGCCTACTACCTGTCTTCCGTGTACGTGGCCTTGTCTATATATGGGCGTGTCTTTAATTTTAATGTTTGCACTGAGGATGGTCTGATTGTGACCGAAACGTTTGCACTTTTCACTTGGGTAGCACTTTTTTGTTGTTTTAATATGTAATAAAAGTACATTATTACATCGGCATATAGGTGTGCGAGGTCCTTTTGTTTGTTTCTAACTATACACAGAGAAAACAGGGACAATCACTGATGCACAGAAAAGATAGACACATGAGAGCTGAGATTAAAACTAGAGACAGACAAAAAGAAAGAAGAGACAAACTGTGCATTACAAAAACCCTGCAAAACAGCACAGAAATAAAAATCACAGAAATGTCATGGATACAGGGGGAAAAAACAGAAAAATCACTGGAAAAAATAAAAACCGGAATAACACAGAAAAAAACCCACAGACAAATATTGCAACACAGACAAAAAAAAAAAAAAACTAGACACAAATGTTTCGGCACAGAGAAACATCAGAGACAAATGTTACAGAACAGAGAAACAACAAAGACAAATGTTTCGGCAGTGAGAAACATCAGAGAGAAATATTTCAGCACAGACAAAAAGCAGGGATAAATGTTTCAGCACAGAGAAACACCAGAGACAAATGTTTCAGCACAGAGAAACACTAGAGACAAGTATTTTGGCACAGAGAAGCACCAGAGAGAAATGTTTCGGCACAGAGAAACACCAGACACAAATGTTACAGCACAGAGAAAAACCAGACACAAATGTTTCAGCACAGAGAAAAAACAGGCACAAATACTACAGAATAGAGAAACACCAGAGACAAATGTTTCAGGACAGACAAAAAAAAAACTAGACACAAATGTTTCAGCACAAAGAAACACCAGAGACAAATGTTTCGGCACAGAGAAACATCTGAGATAAATGTTTCAGCATAGAGAAACACCAGAGACAAATGTTACAGCACAGAGAAAGACCAGAGAGAAATGTTTCAGCACAGAGAAACACCAAAGACAAATGTTACAGCACAGAGAAACAACAAAGACAAATGTTACAGCACAGAGAAACACCAGAGACAAATGTTTCAGCACAGAGAAACACCAGAGACAAATGTTTCAGTACAGAGAAACACCAAAGACAAATGTTACAGCACAGAGAAACAACAAAGACAAATGTTTCAGCACAGAGAAAGACCAGAGACAAATGTTTCAGCACAGAGAAACACCCGAGACAAATGTTTCAGCACAGAGAAAAACCAGAGAGAAATGTTTCAGCACAGACGAAAATCAGGGATAAATGTTTCAGCACAGAGAAACACTATAGACAAATGTTTCAGCACAGAGAAAACCAGAGACAAATGTTTTGGCACAAAGAAATGCCAGAAAGAAAAGTTGCAGCACAAACAAAAAAAAAACTAGACACAAATGTTTCAGCACAGAGAAACACCAGAGACAAATGTTTCGGCACAGAGAAACACCAGAGACAAATGCTTCAGCACAGATAAAACAAAACTAGACACAAATGCTTCGGCACAGAGAAACACCCGAGACAAATGTTTTGGCTCAGAGAAACACCAGAGACAAATATTTCAGCACAGAGAAACACCAGAGAGAAATGTTTCAGCACAGAGAAACACCAGAGACAAATATTTCAGCACAGACAAAAAAAAATAGACACAAATGTTTCAGCACAGAGAAACATCAGAGACAAATGTTTCAGCACAGACAAAAAAAAAACGAGAAACAAATGTTACGGCACAGAGAAACATCAGAGACAAATGTTTCAGCACAGAAAAAAAAAACTAGACACAAATGTTACGGCACAGAGAAAAACCAGAGACAAATGCTTCGGCACAGAGAAATACCAGAGACAAATGTTTCAGCACAAAGAAACACCAGAGACAAATGTTTCGGCACAGAGAAACACTAGAGATAAATGTTACGGCACAGAAAAAAACCAGAGACATATATTACAGCACAGATAAACACCAGAGACAAATGTTTCAGCACAGAGAAACAGCAGAGACAAATGTTACGGCACAGAAAAAAACCAGAGACATATATTACAGCACAGATAAACACCAGAGACAAATGTTTCAGCACAGAGAAACACCAGAGACAAATGTTTCAGCACAAAGAAACACCAGAGACAAATGTTTCAGCACAGAGAAAAACCAGAGACAAATGTTACGGCACAGAAAAAAACCAGAGACATATATTACAGCACAGATAAACACCAGAGACAAATGTTTCAGCACAGAGAAACAGCAGAGACAAATGTTTCGGCTCAGAGAAAAACCAGAGACAAATATTTCAGCACAGAGGAACACCAGAGACAAATGTTATGGCACAGAGAAAAAAACAGAAACAAATGTCACAGCACAGAGAAAAACCAGAGACATATATTACAGCACAGATAAACACCAGAGACAAATGTTTCAGCACAGAGAAAAACCAGAGACAAATGTTTCGGCACAGAGAAACACCAGGCACAAGTGTTATATTTCACAGACAAAAAACAGACACAAATGCTATAGCACAAAGAAACACCAAAGGCAAATGTTTCAGCACAGACAAAAAAAAAAACTAGACACAAATGTTTCAGCACAAAGAAACACCAGAGACAAATGTTGTGGCACATAGAAACACCAGAGACAAATGTTGTGGCACATAGAAACACCAGAGATAAATGTTTCAGCAGAGAGAAACACCAGAGACAAATGTTACAGCACAGAGAAACACCAGAGACAAATGTTTCAGCACAGACAAAAAAAAAAAAACTAGACACTAATGTTTCAGCACAGAGAAAAACCAGAGACAAATGTTTCGGCACAGGGAAACACCCGAGACAAATGTTTCAGCACAGAGAAATACCAGAGACAAATGTTTCAGCACAAGGAAACACCAGAGACAAATGTTGTGGCACATAGAAACACCAGACATAAATGCTTCAGCAGAGAGAAAAAACACAGACAAACATTTCAGCAGAAAGAAACACCAGAGACAAATGTTACAACACAAAGAAACACCAAGGACAAATGTTTCAGCACAGGCAAAAAAAACTAGACACAAATGTTTCAGCACACAGAAACACCAGAGACAAATGTTTCAGCACAGGCAAAAAAAACTAGACACAAATGTTTCAACACAAAGAAACACCAGAGACAATTGTTTCGGGACAGAGAAACACCAGAGATAAATGTTTCAGCACAGAGAAAAACCAGAGACAAATGTTTCAGCAGAGAGAAACACCCAAGACAAATGTTTCAGCACAGAGAAAGACCAGAGACAAATGTTTCGGCACAGAGAAACACCTGAGACAAATGCTGCAGCACAAACAAAAAAAAAACCGAGAAATAAATGTTTCAGCAGAGAGAAACACCAGAGACAAATGCTTCAGCACAGACAAAAAAAATAGACACAAATGTTTCAGCACAGAGAAACATCAGAGACAAATGTTTCAGCACAGACCAAAAAAAAAAAAAAACGAGAAACAAATGTTTCAGCACTGAGAAACACCGGAGACAAATGTTTCAGCACAGAAAAAAAAACTAGACACAAATGTTACGGCACAGAGAAAAACCAGAGACAAATGCTACGGCACAGAGAAATACCAAAGACAAATATTTCAGCACAGAGAAACACCAGAGACAAATGTTTCGGCACAGAGAAACACTAGAGATAAATGTTTCAGCACAGAGAAAAACCAGAGACAAATGTTACGGCACAGAAAAAAACCAGAGACATATATTACAGCACAGATAAACACCAGAGACAAATGTTTCAGCACAGAGAAACAGCAGAGACAAATGTTTCGGCTCAGAGAAAAACCAGAGACAAATATTTCAGCACAGAGAAACCCCAGAGACAAATGTTATGGCACAGAGAAAAAAACAGAAACAAATGTCACAGCACAGAGAAAAACCAGAGACATATATTACAGCACAGATAAACACCAGAGACAAATGTTTCAGCACAGAGAAAAACCAGAGACAAATGTTTCGGCACAGAGAAACACCAGGCACAAGTGTTATATTTCACAGACAAAAAACAGACACAAATGCTATAGCACAAAGAAACACCAAAGACAAATGTTTCAGCACAGACAAAAAAAAAAAACTAGACACAAATGTTTCAGCACAAAGAAACACCAGAGACAAATGTTGTGGCACATAGAAACACCAGAGACAAATGTTGTGGCACATAGAAACACCAGAAATAAATGTTTCAGCAGAGAGAAACACCAGAGACAAATGTTACAGCACAGAGAAACACCAGAGACAAATGTTACAGCACAGAGAAAAACCAGACACAAATGCTACAGGACAGATAAACACCAGAGACAAATGTTTCAGCACAGACAAAAAAAAAACCTAGACACTAATTTTTCAGCACAGAGAAATGCCAGAGACAAATGTTTCAGCACAGAGAACCACCCAAGACAAATGTTTCAGCACAGAGAAAAACCAGAGACAAATGTTTCGGCACAGGGAAACACCCGAGACAAATGTTTCAGCACAGAGAAATACCAGAGACAAATGTTTCAGCACAAGGAAACACCAGAGACAAATGTTGTGGCACATAGAAACACCAGACATAAATGCTTCAGCAGAGAGAAAAAACACAGACAAACATTTCAGCAGAAAGAAACACCAGAGACAAATGTTACAACACAAAGAAACACCAAGGCCAAATGTTTCAGCACAGGCAAAAAAAACTAGACACAAATGTTTCAGCACACAGAAACACCAGAGACAAATGTTTCAGCACAGGCAAAAAAAAAACTAGACACAAATGTTTCAACACAAAGAAACACCAGAGACAATTGTTTCGGGACAGAGAAACACCAGAGATAAATGTTTCAGCACAGAGAAAAACCAGAGACAAATGTTTCAGCAGAGAGAAACACCCAAGACAAATGTTTCAGCACAGAGAAAGACCAGAGACAAATGTTTCGGCACAGAGAAACACCCGAGACAAATGCTGCAGCACAAACAAAAAAAACCCGAGAAATAAATGTTTCAGCAGAGAGAAACACCAGAGTCAAATGCTTCAGCACAGAGAAACACCAGAGACAAATGTTTCGGCTCAGAGAAACACCAGAGACAAATATTTCGGCACAGAGAAACACCAGAGACAAATTATTCAGCACAGAGAAACACCAGAGACAAATATTAAAGCACAGAGAAACACCAGAGACAAATATTAAGGCACAGAGAAACACCAGAGACAAATGTTTCAGCACAGACAAAAAAAAAAACTAGACACAAATGTTTCAGCACAGAGAAACACCAGAGACAAACGATTCAGCACAGAAAAAAAAAACTAGACACAAATGTTTCGGCACAGAGAAACACCAGAGACAAATGATTCAGCACAGTGAAACACCAGAGACAAATGATTCAGCACAGAGAAACACCAGAGACAAATATTTCAGCACAGAGAAACACCAGAGACAAATATTTCAGCACAGAGAAACACCAGAGACAAATATTTTGGTACAGAGAAACACCAGAGACAAATGATTCAGCACAGAGAAACACCAGAGACAAATATTTCGGTACAGAGAAACACCAGAGACAAATGATTCAGCACAGAGAAACACCAGAGACAAATATTTCAGCACAGAGAAACACCAGAGACAAATATTTTGGTACAGAGAAACACCAGAGACAAATGATTCAGCACAGAGAAACACCAGAGACAAATGATTCAGCACAGAGAAACACCAGAGACAAATATTTCAGCACAGAGAAACACCAGAGACAAATATTTCAGCACAGAGAAACACCAGAGACAAATATTTTGGTACAGAGAAACACCAGAGACAAATGATTCAGCACAGAGAAACACCAGAGACAAATATTTCGGTACAGAGAAACACCAGAGACAAATGATTCAGCACAGAGAAACACCAGAGACAAATATTTCGGTACAGAGAAACACCAGAGACAAATGATTCAGCACAGAGAAACACCAGAGACAAATGATTCAGCACAGAGAAACACCAGAGACAAATGATTCAGCACAGAGAAACACCAGAGACAAATATTTCGGCACAGAGAAAAAAAATTGGAGATAAAAAAAGTTGAGACAGAAACATATGGGAAGAAGAGCCAGATTGTCTCGGGGCGAGGGGGGGACAGAAACTGCACAAGGGAAAATGAGATAGAAAATTCCTGAGAGAGAAATGAAGAAAAAAAAATGCACAAAAAAACCATGAAAAGAATAAATAAATACATAAAGATGCACAGAAAAAAATAGGGAAAATGTCGAATTTGCGACAGAGAAAAAGAGAAACTGAGAGTTTTGGAAATAATAATAGATATTACACCAAGAGAAAAAAATATATAAAGACCGCACAGAGTCACAATTAGTGAACACACACACACACACACACACACACACACACACACACACACACACACAGAGAGAGAGAGAGAGAGAGAGAGAGAGAATGTAAATGTAATAAATCAGTCAGTCTGTGTGTTTGGGGAAAAACAGGCAACACAAGGCAGATTAATGAACAGGTTTTTAAAAAGCAGCGCACTCACAGGTGAGCGGAAACACAGGGCGCAGTGGGGGGAGGAGAGAAACACAGGACGCAGTGGGGGGAGGAGAGAAACACAGGACGCAGTGGGGGGAGGAGAGAAACACAGGGCGCATTGGGGGGAGGAGAGAAGCACAGGGCGCAGTGGGGGGAGGAGAGAAACACAGGGCGCAGTGGGGGGAGGAGAGAAACACAGGGCGCAGTGGGGGGAGGAGAGAAACACAGGGCGCAGTGGGGGGAGGAGAGAAACACAGGAGGCAGTGGGGGGAGGAGAGAAACACAGGGCGCATTGGGGAGGAGAGAAACACAGGGCGCAGTGGGGGGAGGAGAGAAACACAGGGCGCATTGGGGAGGAGAGAAACACAGGGCGCAGTGGGGGGAGGAGAGAAACACAGGGCGCATTGGGGAGGAGAGAAACACAGGGCGCAGTGGGGGGAGGAGAGAAACACAGGGCGCATTGGGGAGGAGAGAAACACAGGGCGCAGTGGGGGGAGGAGAGAAACACAGGGCGCATTGGGGGGAGGAGAGAAACACAGGGCGCATTGGGGGGAGGAGAGAAACACAGGGCGCAGTGGGGGGAGGAGAGAAACACAGGGCGCAGTGGGGGGAGGAGAGAAACACAGGGCACAGTGGGGGGAGGAGAGAAACACAGGGCGCAGTGGGGGGAGGAGAGAAACACAGGGCGCAGTGGGGGGAGGAGAGAAACACAGGGCGCAGTGGGGGGAGGAGAGAAACACAGGAGGCAGTGGGGGGAGGAGAGAAGCACAGGGCGCAGTGGGGGGAGGAGAGAAACACAGGGCGCAGTGGGGGGAGGAGAGAAGCACAGGGCGCATTGGGGGAGGAGAGAAACACAGGGCGCAGTGGGGGGAGGAGAGAAACACAGGGCGCAGTGGGGGGAGGAGAGAAACACAGGGCGCAGTGGGGGAGGAGAGAAACACAGGGCGCAGTGGGGGGAGGAGAGAAACACAGGGCGCAGTGGGGGGAGGAGAGAAACACAGGGGGCAGTGGGGGGAGGAGAGAAACACAGGGCACAGTGGGGGGAGGAGAGAAGCACAGGGCGCATTGGGGGGAGGAGAGAAACACAGGGCGCAGTGGGGGGAGGAGAGAAACACAGGGCGCAGTGGGGGGAGGAGAGAAACACAGTGCCCAGTGGGGGGAGGAGAGAAACACAGGGCGCAGTGGGGGTAGGAGAGAAACACAGGGCGCATTGGGGGAGGAGAGAAACACAGGGCGCAGTGGGGGGAGGAGAGAAACACAGGGCGCAGTGGGGGGAGGAGAGAAACACAGGGCGCAGTGGGGGGAGGAGAGAAACACAGGGCGCAGTGGGGGGAGGAGAGAAACACAGGAGGCAGTGGGGGGAGGAGAGAAGCACAGGGCGCAGTGGGGGGAGGAGAGAAACACAGGGCGCAGTGGGGGGAGGAGAGAAGCACAGGGCGCATTGGGTGAGGAGAGAAACACAGGGCGCAGTGGGGGGAGGAGAGAAACACAGGGCGCAGTGGGGGAGGAGAGAAACACAGGGCGCAGTGGGGGAAGGAGAGAAACACAGGGCGCAGTGGGGGGAGGAGAGAAACACAGGGGGCAGTGGGGGGAGGAGAGAAACACAGGGCGCAGTGGGGGGAGGAGAGAAGCACAGGGCGCATTGGGGGGAGGAGAGAAACACAGGGCGCAGTGGGGGGAGGAGAGAAACACAGGGCGCAGTGGGGGGAGGAGAGAAACACAGTGCCCAGTGGGGGGAGGAGAGAAACACAGGGCGCAGTGGGGGGAGGAGAGAAACACAGGGCGCATTGGGGGAGGAGAGAAACACAGGGCGCAGTGGGGGGAGGAGAGAAACACAGGGCGCAGTGGGGGAGGAGAGAAACACAGGGCGCAGTGGGGGAAGGAGAGAAACACAGGGCGCAGTGGGGGGAGGAGAGAAACACAGGGGGCAGTGGGGGGAGGAGAGAAACACAGGGCGCAGTGGGGGGAGGAGAGAAGCACAGGGCGCATTGGGGGGAGGAGAGAAACACAGGGCGCAGTGGGGGGAGGAGAGAAAGACAGGGCGCAGTGGGGGGAGGAGAGAAACACAGTGCCCAGTGGGGGGAGGAGAGAAACACAGGGCGCAGTGGGGGGAGGAGAGAAACACAGGGCGCATTGGGGGAGGAGAGAAACACAGGGCGCATTGGGGGGAGGAGAGAAACACAGGGCGCAGTGGGGGGAGGAGAGAAACACAGGGCGCATTGGGGGGAGGAGAGAAACACAGGGCGCAGTGGGGGGAGGAGAGAAACACAGGGCGCAGTGGGGGAGGAGAGAAACACAGGGCGCAGTGGGGGGAGGAGAGAAACACAGGGCGCAGTGGGGGGAGGAGAGAAACACAGGGCGCAGTGGGGGGAGGAGAGAAACACAGGGCGCAGTGGGGGGAGGAGAGAAACAGGGCGCAGTGGGGGGAGGAGAGAAACACAGGGCGCAGTGGGGGGAGGAGAGAAACACAGGGCGCAGTGGGGGGAGGAGAGAAACACAGGGCGCATTGGGGGAGGAGAGAAACACAGGGCGGATTGGGGGGAGGATAGAAACACAGGGCGCAGTGGGGGGAGGAGAGAAGCACAGGGCGCAGTGGGGGGAGGAGAGAAACACAGTGCCCAGTGGGGGGAGGAGAGAAACACAGGGCGCAGTGGGGGGAGGAGAGAAACACAGGGCGCATTGGGGGGAGGAGAGAAACACAGGGCGCAGTAGGGGGAGGAGAGAAACACAGTGCCCAGTGGGGGGAGGAGAGAAACACAGGGCGCAGTGGGGGGAGGAGAGAAACACAGGGCGCATTGGGGGAGGAGAGAAACACAGGGAGCATTGGGGGGAGGAGAGAAACACAGGGCGCAGTGGGGGGAGGAGAGAAACACAGGGCGCATTGGGGGGAGGAGAGAAACACAGGGCGCAGTGGGGGGAGGAGAGAAACACAGGGCGCAGTGGGGGGAGGAGAGAAGCACAGGGCGCATTGGGGGAGGAGAGAAACACAGGGCGCATTGAGGGGAGGAGAGAAGCACAGGGTGCAGTGGGGGGAGGAGAGAAACACAGGGCGCATTGGAGGGAGGAGAGAAACACAGGGCGCATTGGGGGGAGGAGAGAAACACAGGGCGCAGTGGGGGGAGGAGAGAAACACAGGGCGCATTGGGGGAGGAGAGAAACACAGGGCGGATTGGGGGGAGGATAGAAACACAGGGCGCAGTGGGGGGAGGAGAGAAGCACAGGGCGCAGTGGGGGGAGGAGAGAAACACAGGGCGCATTGGGGGGAGGAGAGAAACACAGGGCGCAGTGGGGGGAGGAGAGAAACACAGGGCGCAGTGGGGGGAGGAGAGAAGCACAGGGCGCATTGGGGGAGGAGAGAAACACAGGGCGCATTGAGGGGAGGAGAGAAGCACAGGGCGCAGCGGGGGGAGGAGAGAAACACAGGGCGCATTGGGGGGAGGAGAGAAGCACAGGGCGCATTGGGGGGAGGAGAGAAACACAGTGCCCAGTGGGGGGAGGAGAGAAACACAGGGCGCATTGAGGGGAGGAGAGAAGCACAGGGCGCAGCGGGGGGAGGAGAGAAACACAGTGCCCAGTGGGGGGAGGAGAGAAACACAGGGCGCATTGAGGGGAGGAGAGAAGCACAGAGCGCAGCGGGGGGAGGAGAGAAACACAGTGCCCAGTGGGGGGAGGAGAGAAACACAGGGCGCATTGAGGGGAGGAGAGAAGCACAGGGCGCAGCGGGGGGAGGAGAGAAACACACGGCGCATTGGGGGGAGGAGAGAAACACAGGGCGCAGTGGGGGGAGGAGAGAAACACAGGGCGCAGTGGGGGGAGGAGAGAAGCACAGGGCGCATTGGGGGAGGAGAGAAACACAGGGCGCATTGAGGGGAGGAGAGAAGCACAGGGCGCAGCGGGGGGAGGAGAGAAACACAGTGCCCAGTGGGGGGAGGAGAGAAACACAGGGCGCATTGGGGGGAGGAGAGAAACACAGGGCGCAGTGGGGGGAGGAGAGAAACACAGGGCGCAGTGGGGGGAGGAGAGAAACACAGGGCGAATTGGGGGAGGAGAGAAACACAGGGCGGATTGGGGGGAGGAGAGAAACACAGGGCGCATTGGGGGGAGGAGAGAAACACAGGGCGCATTGGGGGGAGGAGAGAAGCACAGGGCGGATTGGGGGGAGGAGAGAAACACGTGGCGCATTGGGGGAGGAGAGAAACACAGGGCGGATTGGGGGGAGGAGAGAAACACAGGGCGCATTGGGGGGAGGAGAGAAACACAGGGCGCATTGGGGGAGGAGAGAAACACAGGGCGCATTGGTGGAGGAGAGAAACAGAGGGCGCATTGGGGGGAGGAGAGAAACACAGGGCGTAGTGGGGGAGGAGAGAAGCACAGGGCGCATTGGGGGGAGGAGAGAAACACAGGGCGCATTGGGGGGAGGAGAGAAACACAGGGCGCAGTGGGGGGAGGAGAGAAACACAGGGGGCAGTGGGGGGAGGAGAGAAACACAGGGCGCAGTGGGGGGAGGAGAGAAACACAGGGCCCAGTGGGGGGAGGAGAGAAGCACAGGGCGCATTGGGGGAGGAGAGAAACACAGGGCGCATTGGGGGGAGGAGAGAAACACAGGGCGTAGTGGGGGGAGGAGAGAAGCACAGGGCATATTGGGGGGAGGAGAGAAACACAGGGCGCAGTGGGGGGAGGAGAGAAACACAGGGCGCATTGGGGGAGGAGAGAAACACAGGGCGTAGTGGGGGGAGGAGAGAAGCACAGGGCGCATTGGGGGGAGGAGAGAAGCACAGGGCGCAGTGGGGGGAGGAGAGAAACACAGGGCGCATTGGAGGGAGGAGAGAAACACAGGGGGCAGTGGGGGCAGGAGAGAAACACAGGGCGCAGTGGGGGGAGGAGAGAAACACAGGGCGCAGTGGGGGGAGGAGAGAAACACAGGGCGCAGTGGGGGGAGGAGAGAAGCACAGGGCGCAGTGGGGGGAGGAGAGAAACACAGGGCGCATTGGGGGAGGAGAGAAACACAGGGCGGATTGGGGGGAGGATAGAAACACAGGGCGCAGTGGGGGGAGGAGAGAAGCACAGGGCGCAGTGGGGGGAGGAGAGAAACACAGGGCGCAGTGGGGGGAGGAGAGAAACACAGGGCGCAGTGGGGGGAGGAGAGAAGCACAGGGCGCATTGGGGGAGGAGAGAAACACAGGGCGCATTGAGGGGAGGAGAGAAGCACAGGGCGCAGCGGGGGGAGGAGAGAAACACAGGGCGCATTGGGGGGAGGAGAGAAGCACAGGGCGCATTGGGGGGAGGAGAGAAACACAGTGCCCAGTGGGGGGAGGAGAGAAACACAGGGCGCATTGAGGGGAGGAGAGAAGCACAGGGCGCAGCGGGGGGAGGAGAGAAACACAGTGCCCAGTGGGGGGAGGAGAGAAACACAGGGCGCATTGAGGGGAGGAGAGAAGCACAGAGCGCAGCGGGGGGAGGAGAGAAACACAGTGCCCAGTGGGGGGAGGAGAGAAACACAGGGCGCATTGAGGGGAGGAGAGAAGCACAGGGCGCAGCGGGGGGAGGAGAGAAACACAGGGCGCATTGGGGGGAGGAGAGAAACACAGGGCGCAGTGGGGGGAGGAGAGAAACACAGGGCGCAGTGGGGGGAGGAGAGAAGCACAGGGCGCATTGGGGGAGGAGAGAAACACAGGGCGCATTGAGGGGAGGAGAGAAGCACAGGGCGCAGCGGGGGGAGGAGAGAAACACAGTGCCCAGTGGGGGGAGGAGAGAAACACAGGGCGCATTGGGGGGAGGAGAGAAACACAGGGCGCAGTGGGGGGAGGAGAGAAACACAGGGCGCAGTGGGGGGAGGAGAGAAACACAGGGCGAATTGGGGGAGGAGAGAAACACAGGGCGGATTGGGGGGAGGAGAGAAACACAGGGCGCATTGGGGGGAGGAGAGAAACACAGGGCGCATTGGGGGGAGGAGAGAAGCACAGGGCGGATTGGGGGGAGGAGAGAAACACGGGGCGCATTGGGGGAGGAGAGAAACACAGGGCGGATTGGGGGAGGAGAGAAACACAGGGCGCATTGGGGGGAGGAGAGAAACACAGGGCGCATTGGGGGAGGAGAGAAACACAGGGCGCATTGGGGGAGGAGAGAAACAGAGGGCGCATTGGGGGGAGGAGAGAAACACAGGGCGTAGTGGGGGAGGAGAGAAGCACAGGGCGCATTGGGGGGAGGAGAGAAACACAGGGCGCATTGGGGGGAGGAGAGAAACACAGGGCGCAGTGGGGGGAGGAGAGAAACACAGGGGGCAGTGGGGGGAGGAGAGAAACACAGGGCGCAGTGGGGGGAGGAGAGAAACACAGGGCCCAGTGGGGGGAGGAGAGAAGCACAGGGCGCATTGGGGGAGGAGAGAAACACAGGGCGCATTGGGGGGAGGAGAGAAACACAGGGCGTACTGGGGGGAGGAGAGAAGCACAGGGCACATTGGGGGGAGGAGAGAAACACAGGGCGCAGTGGGGGGAGGAGAGAAACACAGGGCGCATTGGGGGAGGAGAGAAACACAGGGCGTAGTGGGGGGAGGAGAGAAGCACAGGGCGCATTGGGGGGAGGAGAGAAGCACAGGGCGCAGTGGGGGGAGGAGAGAAACACAGGGCGCATTGGGGGGAGGAGAGAAACACAGTGCCCAGTGGAGGGAGGAGAGAAACACAGGGGGCAGTGGGGGCAGGAGAGAAACACAGGGCGCAGTGGGGGGAGGAGAGAAACACAGGGCGCATTGGGGGAGGAGAGAAACACAGGGCGCAGTGGGGGGAGGAGAGAAACACAGGGCGCAGTGGGGGGAGGAGAGAAGCACAGGGCGCATTGGGGGAGGAGAGAAACACAGGGGGCACTGGGGGAGGAGAGAAACACAGGGCACAGTGGGGGGAGGAGAGAAACACAGGGCGCAGTGGGGGGAGGAGAGAAACACAGGGTGCATTGGGGGGAGGAGAGAAGCACAGTGCCCAGTGGGGGGAGGAGAGAAACACAGGGGGCAGTGGGGGGAGGAGAGAAACACAGGGCGCATTGGGGGAGGAGAGAAACACAGGGTGCACTGGGGGAGGAGAGAAACACAGGGCACAGTGGGGGGAGGAGAGAAACACAGGGTGCAGTGGGGGGAGGAGAGAAACCCAGGGTGCATTGGGGGAGGAGAGAAACACAGGGTGCACTGGGGGAGGAGAGAAACACAGGGCACAGTGGGGGGAGGAGAGAAACACAGGGCGCAGTGGGGGGAGGAGAGAAACACAGGGTGCATTGGGGGGAGGAGAGAAGCACAGTGCCCAGTGGGGGGAGGAGAGAAACACAGGGGGCAGTGGGGGGAGGAGAGAAACACAGGGCGGATTGGGGGGAGGAGAGAAACACAGGGCGCATTGGGGGGAGGAGAGAAACACAGGGTGCATTGGGGGGAGGAGAGAAGCACAGTGCCCAGTGGGGGGAGGAGAGAAACACAGGGGGCAGTGGGGGGAGGAGAGAAACGCAGGGCGGATTGGGGGGAGGAGAGAAACACAGGGCGCAGTGGGGGGAGGAGAGAAACACAGGGCGTAGTGGGGGGAGGAGAGAAACACAGGGCGCAGTGGGGGGAGGAGAGAAACACAGGGCGCAGTGGGGGGAGGAGAGAAACACAGGGCGCAGTGGGAGGAGGAGAGAAACACAGGGCGCATTGGGGGGAGGAGAGAAACACAGTGCCCCGTGGGGGGAGGAGAGAAACACAGGGGGCAGTGGGGGGAGGAGAGAAACACAGGGCGCATGGGGGGGAGGAGAGAAACACAGGGGGCAGTGGCGGGAGGAGAGAAACACAGGGCGCAGTGGGGGGAGGAGAGAAACACAGGGTGCATTGGGGGGAGGAGAGAAACACAGTGCGCAGTGGGGGGAGGAGAGAAACACAGGGGGCAGTGGGGGGAGGAGAGAAACACAGGGTGCATTGGGGGGAGGAGAGAAACACAGTGCGCAGTGGGGGGAGGAGAGAAACACAGGGCGCAGTGGGGGGAGGAGAGAAACACAGGGTGCATTGGGGGGAGGAGAGAAACACAGTGCGCAGTGGGGGGAGGAGAGAAACACAGGGGGCAGTGGGGGGAGGAGAGAAACAAAGGGCGCATTGGGGGAGGAGAGAAACACAGGGCGCAGTGGGGGGAGGAGAGAAACACAGGGGGCAGTGGGGGGAGGAGAGAAACACAGGGGGCAGTGGGGGGAGGAGAGAAACACAGTGCCCCGTGGGGGGAGGAGAGAAACACAGGGGGCAGTGGGGGGAGGAGAGAAACACAGGGCGCAGTGGGGGGAGGAGAGAAACACAGTGCCCCGTGGGGGGAGGAGAGAAACACAGGGGGCAGTGGGGGGAGGAGAGAAACACAGGGGGCAGTGGGGGGAGGAGAGAAACACAGGGGGCAGTGGGGGGAGGAGAGAAACACAGGGGGCAGTGGGGGGAGGAGAGAAACCACTCAGCACAGTCGGAGGAGAAAAGAGAAAAAAGCGTGAGCTGGAGTTCAGAGGAAAAGCCGCCTCGCGCAGCGCGCTGTCTCTGAGCAACAGCAGCAACCGCGAGACTCGTAACATCACAGTGGGGGGGAGGAGCCTAGCGGCGCTCCACCAAAACGGCTCTCCTTAATCTCCCAGCATGCCTTCATCCCTCCATCTCTCCCTCTCACACATACACACACTTCCCTTCGCTCCCTTTCACACTCTCCCGCTCGCGATCCCTCACCATTTTCTACCTCGCTTTGTGCTAACCCCCCTCCTCCCCCTCTCTCCCTCTCTCTCTCATATCCTGCGCTTCACTCATCCGTGTAATGGCGCTAATCCATTACTCTGAAACTCAGCCATTTATCAGAGATGCAGTGTGATGAGTGGACGTCGCTCTTTTTCTACACAGGGGGAAAAAAACCCCACTCCGTGTCGTGCTGCTGCAGAAAAATAATCAGTGACGAGATGGTGTGATGAAGCGGTGTTTTATTTCAGAGCAAGCTGACAACTATTTAATTTGAATGAAAACATTAGTCGTTTTAACCCACTCCTCTTTCCTGAAGCCGTCGGAAAAAAAACTCACAGCTTTCCCTCTGACACTGGAGACTCCTTCCATCCAACTGGGTCCGTGTTTAATCCCTTCATTCTGGGTGGTAGATGATATTAGCGCTGCATCATTTAGGTCCGAGAACGAGCACCTTCATATAAACCTGCGCTACTATCAGAGCTGCTGTTCGAGAAAATCAATCAACACCTTCCGACCAATCAGAGTCCAGGATTCAGAAATGCTGTGGTGCAAATCATGTAATGCGCATGAAGTGGTGATGTGTTGTGAGCGAGTCGGGTGGAGGAGTCAAATGGGGTCGGAACAGTCGTGTTGGGATGCTAGCCCTCCTGCGCTAGCACTCGGTCGCCATGGTGACGCTACAGCACAGTGTTTTGTGTGAACAGGAAAAATTATTTTCAGTTTTTCAGCTTATTCTTTGGCTCAAATGAAAAAAAAACTCCAGTAACCTTAGATTTTGAGCTCATTTGCATAATAAAATATGAAAATTTGTGTGTGGGGGGGATGTTCCACTTCTACAAATCGTATCAGATTCGTAAAACTGTTTGCTTGTGACAGACCTGTGAATGTCAGCACAAATAAAAATACTACCAAACAGGAAAGAAGTGAGGCGTGAGAGGGACTTTGACTTGACTTGCACACACAACCACTAGGGGGCACTCATTACCCTTACCCAAGAGTGCTTGGACCCCGATGATCGCCACTTATCACTTAAGGCCTCTGCATGCTCTTGCGACAAGGCTTTCGCAGATAGCTTTTCGCAGACAGTTGTAATTTATTGTTGAGCGGGGGAATAGGCGTGCGCGATGTTATTCACCGGCACAACGCAAGGGGGCGCGAAGTCGCTAGGAGTAGTTGGTGGGTGTGTTTAGTGGAGTGTTTATCCTCCGGTTACTTATAATGACTAGAACTTTTTTTTTTTATAATGACTAGAACTGGAGTCGTATAGATGTCCGTACTTCCTCGATCAACCGCTCTTCGTGTTGCTCCATCTTCGCTCGTGTTTTTAAAAATGCCGGTCGTGAAAACAAAACAAACCGGGAAAGTAGGGAAGCGGAAGTGCGTGTACAACGGATGTAGAGTGGACCAATCAGAGCCCTCTTGTCTGCGGCGCTGTCTGCGAGGCTTCTGCGGTGGTCACAATTTTTGGGAGGTGCGCGCAGAGCGTCTGCGAAGGTGGGGGGGCTGCGCAGAGCGTCTGCGAAGGTGGGGAGGCTACGCAGACACTGTCTGCGATGCTATCTGCGAGGACTGGGTTGTCAGCATAAATTGGCCTTTAGAATGATTTATTTTTATAGATTTGAGTTAGGAAGTTAGTGAGAGGTAAAGAAATTAACTCACACAGAAATGAAAATCGTACGCGACGCAGCTTGTGTACGCAAAATAGAAAAGGAAACGCAATTTATTTATTATTTTTATTTTTTACAAAGCGAATATATTTGAAATCTGGAATACATTTTGATAGCACTGGTAACAAGTATGAAATTAAATTAAATGTGAAAAAGGAATGCTAGTACTGGTTGTTAATGTTTGGGTTCTGTTTTCCACCTAGCTTAGCTAATACCGCGCGTGAACCCTGACACCGTTAGCAGGATTATTAGCCCGACTTCTGAGTTGCAGTGAGGTTTTCCTGCTGGACATGAGTTCTGATGTTCATATTTCCATTTTCCTAAGCTTTATTTTTTGCAGCTAGCTTGCACAACCGATGCACAAGAAGTGATGTTTAAAAGAAAAAAAAAACAACGCTATCCGTTAGCATGAAGCTAAACAGCCTGTAAAACCGCCTCTGTCTCCCAGGGGACGGCTGATGGAGCGCTGATGGAGCTGAAAGCTAAAAGCACGCTGCCAGGGTGGACCATTAAGCTGCTACCTGTTATGCGAGGACCTGGTGGAAATAATCTGATAGATAGATAGATAGATAGATAGATAGATAGATAGATAGATAGATAGATAGATAGATAGATAGATAGATAGATAGATAGATAGATAGAAGGAACATGATGTAATATATAACTGAAGATGTAAAATTCTGGGTCTTCAGTGGTTCAGTCACAGCTGATAAGAACAAGAAGTGTTTTTTACAAGTGATACAGGATACACTCTGTGTGTGTGTGTGTGTGTGTGTGTGTGTGTGTGTGTGTGTGTGTGTGAGAGAGAGAGAGAGAGAGAGAGATAAAGCCATGCCCTTTGACCCCTCTATACTGCCTATTACATTAGGAAGGAGAATTCGAATTACATTTCTCCTTTATGCATTACAAGCTGAAAGCAAAGGTAACTAAGAAAACACACACACACACACACACACACACACACACACACACAGAGTTTAAGAAAATGAGATTTTGAAAAATGTTGCTGTGCTGAAAGTGGCAGTTATTACTTATCAAGGAAAGTAAAAGGAAACCGTACACACACGTACACACGTGCACTCACTCACTCACTCACTCACACACACACACACACACACACACACACACACACACACACACACACACACACACACAGTCTCACCATCAGTTTGTTTTCTTCTTTTGCATCTGCACTTGTTCCTGTTCTCTATCAGTCTCTCTTTTACTCATCACAGTCTCTCAGTTTTGAGATGACTGGCAGTCCCACCTACACACACACACACACACACACACACACACACGCTTTCACTGAGGTGAAAAAGGGAAAGTCCCAAACTACTGTGGGGCCCTGTGGTTGAGTGTTAACGTTACACCGCAGAGCGGTGTGTGTGTGTGTGTGTGTGTGTGTGTGTGTGTGTGTGTGTGTGTGTGTGTGTGTCTGATGGCACGAATCTCAGCTTTTTTCCTCCTTTTCATCACAGCACATTCAAACCACTATTTGTGATTGTCCAAAAAAATTGACACTGGGCTCAAGATAAATTCGTCCTTTAGTGTAAATAATTCTTTACATTCTAAAAATTTGTAGTTTACGGGTTTTTTTTTAGCATGTTACGCTTAAATAAAGTTATCTGCTGCTAGTTGTGTATATAAAGAGAGAGTGAAGAGAGAGAGAGAGAGAGAGAGAGAGAGAGAGAGTATTAGCATTCAGCTAGTTAGAACGGTCAGCGTTATTAGCATGCTAACTAACATGTAACAGATGAGGAATAAAGCTGTTGTTAGTTAGCACTAGCTAGCTAAAGTTTTCTTTCGTGATTTGAAATTGTCGCAAACGCTACTTTTTGCCCTTTTGTGAATCTTTCTGAATTCTGATTGGTCGGAGCGTGTTGATTAATTTTCCATAACCGCAGCTCCACATAAACAGATTTAAAAAAAACTTCGTAGACACGTCGATACTTTATCGATCCCAAAGGAAATTTAGGATTTTTAGTTATTTAACGTTTATGGAAAGAGGGTCAGAGGTTATATTTTTCAACATTTTCAGGACAGAAGAGTTTACACGTTTTTTTTCAAAACAAAAACAAGTAGCTGGTGACTGTTTATAGCTAACGCCGCGGTTTGAGAGAGAACTCACGTGTTTTACGATTATTAAATGTAACCATAAACACCAAAAAAGTTCAAAGTGTGATTCTTTAAGTTCAGAGTTGTTATCGCTGACAAATTGCTGTGGTATGAGAAATAAATCTCTCACACACACACACACACACACACACACACACACACACACACACACACACACACACACACACACACACACAGAGGGTTTATACACTTCTGTGAAGAATTCGGAGCTGGACTTCAGCTTTTCGTCGAAGATTTATTTCGATGATTAATTGCATGTCTACTCGAGGACAGAATTATTCGGCTACTTTTCGCACCTTGGGATTACGGTGTCCCCAAAAACAGCACATCTTTTTTTCAGTGAAAACGTTGTAATAATGTGACAGGATGTGACTCCTGCAGCTGATTCAGGTTTTTTTTTTAATTTCTAGACTTCTAAAGTGTGAAAAATATTTGGATGAAGTTGATGAGGAGGTTGTAATTGATGGGGTGAAGGAAGGGACGCAAATCTGAGAGAATTCTTTATCTGTGTGTGTGTGTGTGTGTGTGTGTTTAGTGGGCCTGGTTACTCAGGCGACGGTCCACTTTTCATCAATCCTGGATGAAGTGATTAATAATGGATGTGTGCCTATATATGGCAATGCCACACACACACACACACACACACACACACACACACACACACACACACACACACACAGAGTTCGACTCATGCACAAACAGACAAAGACGCACAGTGACGTATGAATGCCTGTGTGAGACAGCACACACACACACACACACACACACACACACACACACACACACACACACACACAGCGAGCCGCCATCCACCCAGCCCTGGCACTGTGTACACAGCCGATCTATTCATCTCTCCCTCAGCCGGCATTAATAAATGATTCTAGCTACTCAGTGTGTGCGCACGCACGCACGCACGCACACACACACACACACACACACACACACACACACACACACACACACACACAACCGTTAAATATTCATCAGCTGGGCTGTGTTGTTAGTCTTGGGCTGCTCATGGAGGCAGTAAACGCAGACTTAGACGCTTGCTGGCACATTACTCTCTCTCTCTCTCTCTCTCTCTCTCTCTCTCTCTCTCACACACACACACACACACACACACTGCATTTTTGTCCCAGATGCTCATATACACTCAGTGGAATAGCAAGGAAAATTCCGGAAAGGAAGTTATAAAGGGTTAACACACTGTGCTACACAATACACAATAGACTGTGTGTGTGTGTGTGTGTGTGTGTGTGTGTGTGTGTGTGTGTGTGTGTGTGTGTGTGTGTGTTCATGTTCCAGGAAACAGGATGTCCCTTTGTGCAGCAGCACCGTGAAACTCTACAGCAGGCCGAGCTGCGCTCTCTCAGTTAGCCTCGTGTTTGTGTGTGTCGGAGAGAGAGAGAGAGAGAGAGAGAGAGAGAGAGAGAGAGAGTGAAGAGAGACAGAGAGAGGGAGAGAGAGAGATGGAGGGAGAGAGAGAGAGACGGGGAGAGAGACAGAGAGAGATGGAGGGAGAGAGAGTGAAGAGAGAGAGACAGAAAGAGAGGAGAGTGGAGAAAGAGTGGAGAGAGAGGAGTGTGAAGAGAGACAAGAGAGAGTGTGTGTGTGAGAGAGCATGAGAGTGAAGAGAGAGTGAGTGAGTGAAGAGAGAGTGAAGAGAGAGAGTGAAGAGAGAGTGAAGAGAGTGAAGAGAGAGAAGAAAGAGAGAGAGAGAGTGAAGAGAGAGAGTGAAGAGAGAGTGGAGAGAGAGAGAGTGAAGAGAGAGAGAGAGTGGAGAGAGAGAGTGAAGAGAGAGAGTGAAGAGAGAGAGAGAGTGAAGAGAGAGAGAGTGAAGAGAGAGAGAGAGAGAGTGAAGAGAGAGAGTGAAGAGAGAGAGAGAGAGTGAAGAGAGAGAGAGAGAGAGAGAGAGAGAGTGAAGAGAGAGAGTGAGTGAAGAGAGAGAGAGTGAAGAGAGAGAGTGAAGAGAGAGAGAGAGAGAGAGTGAAGAGAGTGAGTGAAGAGAGAGAGTGAAGAGAGAGAGAGAGAGAGTGAAGAGAGAGAGAGTGAAGAGAGAGAGAGAGAGAGAGAGAGTGAAGAGAGAGAGTGAAGAGAGAGAGAGAGAGTGAAGAGAGAGAGAGAGAGAGTGAAGAGAGAGAGTGAGTGAAGAGAGAGAGTGAAGAGAGAGAGAGTGAAGAGAGAGAGAGAGAGAGAGTGAAGAGAGAGAGTGAGTGAAGAGAGAGAGTGAGTGAAAAGAGAGAGAGTGAAGAGAGAGAGAGAGAGAGAGAGAGAGAGAGAGAGAGAGAGAGAGAGAGAGAGTGAGTGAAGAGAGGAGAGAGAGAGAGAGAGAGAGAGAGAGAGAGAGAGAGTGAAGAGAGAGAGAGAGAGAGAGAGAGAGAGAGAGAGAGAGACGTGGCGCTGCTGAGGAATAATTTATGCGCCGCTTCAATTGCACACAGATGTTCCAGGAGAGAGAGAAGGAAGGGAAGGAAAAACAGCCACGCTCAGTCACATGAGGTGTGTGTGTGTAAAATAAATTTCCAGAGCGTGTGTGTGTGTGTGTGTGTGTGTTTGCCCTGGCAATGACCCTCCGCTGACCTCTCCTCCTGACATCAAAGAGGATTATGGGATAGCACGCCGAGTGCCAAGACTCTAATTGAGGACTGTGCTGAGTGTGTGTGTGTGTGTGTGTGTGAAGGCTCAGTTTGCGGAGGCTGCTCTCTCCATGACCCACCTTATGTTTATATTTACACTCCGGTTCCACGGAAAAATCTTGCAGCCTGAATTCCAGTTGAACTCAGAACTCTGAGCAGATTCGGGACGAAAAAAAATCAATCAGTCAATCAGTCGGTTCTCTCAGTGAACTTTGACCCTGAGTGATGATTAATTGATCTCCGAGGTGAGAACGTGTTAAGCAGTGCCTTCCCTCTGAGTGTTCCACAGCGCTGACACTGGAGACTCCTTCCACAGCGTTCAGATTAACTTCAATTCATGGAGATGAAGAAGAATCGCCAGGAAATAAATAAATAAATAAATAAAAGCTCATGCTGTATACACGGTCACGCCCACCATCACATAAAAACACCGTGATTATAGTTTCAGGATTGTGGGTTCATTCACACGACCTGACCAGTGACGTAGACGGACCTCCCACTCCGACCAATCAGAGATGGCTTTCCCAAAAGCCTCTTAACAATAAGAGTATCTTAACCAGAGAGAGACAGAGAGAGAGCTCATTGTGCTGCTCGCTCGACCATTTAATGCTGATCTTTGCGCTACGATGTTTTTAGGAAACTCACCACTGATCTGAACAAGCTCCGCCTTCACACACAAGCTACGAGGTCACACAGAAAGGTCCTTCAGTTGTGTGTAAATATTTCTGGGTTGAAAATTTCACTGATTTTCGATGATAAAAGCCAATCAGCTGTAATTTCCATGCGCATTCGTAGCACGGTTACATTTCAGCCACGCCCACAGAACTTCATAACAAGCAAACAAGCGGCAAAATGGCGACTAAACACCGAAAAAGCATCTTTCAGTAATGCAGCTCAGCCACTGCAGCGCATCACGTATCAACTCCCAGAAACGCACACTAACTCCGCCTCCTTTTATACAGTACCATTAATTTTGCAGTAATCGTATTCGTATTAATTTATCAGCGTTCTTCTGATTGGTTGATTGATTCATTATTGAAGTCATTCATGTGAAACGTTCCACAAAAGTCCGTACAGGACGTCCCTCGATGCCACGTTTCTCCCGTTCACGCTCCAGCATTACAAACAATTTACAAATAAATTAGCTTTGCGTTGTGACTCGTACGTAACATACATAGAACTGTTTCGAAAAATAACCGATGAGAAGGAAAACAAAACAAAACAAACACGTCTTCCTGAATCCAAGGAGTCAACTCATAGGTGATCCGAATTGAATGATGTGATTCGCTGAACACCGGTTCGTGATGAATCTTTATCTCTACGGCAAATCTGAGTCATCTTTTGGGAAAAATTCCGAAATAGTGAAAAAAAAAAGAAAACTTCTGAAAGCAGATAACGATCAGACTCTATAACTAACCTCCTCCTGAGATTTGTGCAAAGTGAATCAATTCCAAACACCTCGCAGAGACGTTAATGCTAATGTACGTATTTATAGCTATAATTACAGAATGTACAAACAATCGCTCTTCATTTACACGTTTCTCTGGAGTCGGAATTACTCGTGTACATTTCCTCATCAGCGTGGAGTGGAAGATTAGGCCATGCTGCGCTAGGGAAGCGCGAGTGCTACGCTGCTCTCTGTTTCGTGTGTGTGTGTGTGTGTGTGTGTGTGTGTGTGTGTGTGTGTGTGTGTGTGTGTGTGGGGAACGGAGCTCAGTCGAGTGTGGAGATAAGAAGCAGCGTGGCGCGTCTCAGGAGCGCTGTGTGTGTGCGTGTGTGTGTCTTGAGAGGATTAGCAAAAGCCGAAGGCCGCATCAGGGAGGGGGAACAAAACGCCTTCAGGGCTGAGAAGCCCACAGGAGTACACACACACACACACACACACACACACACACACACACACACACACACACACACACAGCACTACTGCTTATTCTTGGATCTGCGGCTCTTTGTCTTTTCTCTTTGGAATAAACCTTTCTAAAGAACTCGATTCTCCTTCTTCTTCTTGTCCTCATGTTCTCCAACAGCATCCCGTCTTTTGTTCCATGTTGTGTTTTTTTTTATATGTATTGAAACTATTTTCCTTCATTTATTCATCTTCAGTACCTGGTCCAAGGTGACGACGGAGCCATCTGGGGAATTCTGAGCTTGGGATACACCCTGTACAGGAAACATGACACACACTGGACACTGGAAACACGACACACACATCAACTTAGAGTCGGAAATCCACCTGCAGAGGTGTTTTTGAGAGGCGAGAGGAAACCCGAGAACCAGGAAGACACATGGAGAACATCTCCGTACTCCAGACAGACAGAAACCTGAGCTGAACCGGGAACACTGGAGGTGTGAGGAGACTCAGGCGAGTCACTGCACCACCGTGACGCTCTGTTGAACAAAGAAATGTTCCTCGAACGGACTTCACTTTGATTCGATTCGATACGAAACCTGAGACGCTGAGAAACGGAGGTGAGGATAGGGAAAATAAATAAATAAATAAATAAATAAATAGATTGGTAGATACTCAACCGGAAGATGGGAACAGATGGGATGGAAATGCGCTTCGATCCGTACTGTGAAAGATAATGGTGCAATCACACGCTGCGACTATCTGAGAAACCGTCAGTCGTCACGAAGCTCGAATCCCAGGACTGAGGATCAGGAAAAGACTCGTCTGGAGCTTTATTTAACTCCTGTTAGTCGCTCTGGCTTCAAATGAAATGGAAATTTCATCAAGATCTCATCTCATCTCATTATCTCTAGCCGCTTTATCCTGTTCTGCAGGGTCGCAGGCGAGCTGGAGCCTATCCCAGCTGACTACGGGCGAAAGGCGAAGTTCACCCTGGACAAGTCGCCAGGTCATCACAGGGCTGACACATAGACACAGACAACCATTCACACTCACATTCACACCTACGCTCAATTTAGAGTCACCAGTTAACTTAACCTGCATGTCTTTGGACTGTGGGGGAAACCGGAGCACCCGGAGGAAACCCACGCGGACACGGGGAGAACATGCAAACTCCACACAGAAAGGCCCTCGCCGGCCACGGGGCTCGAACCCAGGACCTTCTTGCTGCAAGGCGACAGCACTAACCACTACACCACCGTGCCGCCATATATATATATATATATATATATATATATATATCAATCAATCAACGTGACTTCATCTGGATTGTGTACGCAAATTTTAAATATTGGCACCCACTGTAAAGCAACAAACAAACATACACACACAGTGGCGTGAGGATGTTTTATTTACGGAAGTATATTTCTTGATCTTGGTTGTGAACATGATCCATTCGTGCAGACAGACAGCAATCTCTCTCTCTCTCTCTCTCTCTCTCTCACACACACACACACACACACACACACACACACACACTGTTTACCAAGCTGCAGGATAACGTGTGTAAAACCAGTGTGTGTCATGTTTGCTCAGTGTGTTGTGTGTCAACATGTACTGACGCAGAAGAAAGAGTGACTCACCCGTGGCACGTACGTGAGCTCTGTCTGAGCACTTGGGTTTTGTACACGACGCAAATCAAAACCACAAAATGACCATGACGGTGAGATCTGCAGCAGGAATTTTAATAGTTTGTTTGTTCATTTATTTGGATTAACTACTCAAACCTAAGAATGAGACGCCTAACGAGATTTCATTTTTGACTAAATAATCTTCTTGATTATCTCAGGATGATTATCTCGTCTTTCTTGCGTTAATTTAATTGTGAACATATAACGCACGTCTGTTACAGCAGTACATCGAAAAAGATGTCAATTGCTAACTAGCTACCGTAAATACACTCACCGGCCACTTTAATAGGAACTTGTTATTGATTCTAAGATTTCTGTTCTTGGCTGCAGGACTGGAACCCGATGTGATCTTCTGTTTTCTGTTGCATGCAGAGGTGCTTTTCTGCTCACCACGGTTGTAAAGAGTGATTATATGAGTTACTATATCCTTCCTGGCAAAAAAAAAAAAGTTTGAACTGCCTCAAATCTGTCCATTTTCTGATCTCTGACCCTCTCTTATCAAGGAGACGTTTTTTTCCATCCACAGAACTGTCACTCACTCACTCACTCACTCACTCACTCACTCACTCACTCACTCACTCTTTTTTGTTTTCTGCACCATCCTGTGTAAACTCTAGAGACTGTTGTGAGTGAAAACCCCAGGAGATCAGCAGTTTCTGAAATACTCAAACCTCGTACTCATCTGGCTCAAATCGACACCCATGAAATGAAGCTCTAGATTTGTATCTGCATGATTTGATGCGTTGTGCCGCTGTCGAAAGATTGGCTGATAAGAGAACTGCGTCAAACAAAACAGCAGGTGGATGTATGAGTGTTCCTAATAAAGTGGCCAGTGAGTGTAGTTAGTAGCTAAATAGCTAGAGCTGGTGATTCTTTGAGCAACAAGTGTAAACAAGCTATTTTGTTGCGGTAAATGCCTGTCTTTGGCGTTAGCTTTTCGTAAGCTGCTACGCTCCGGGTCGCACTTCGCAAACAACATAAAGACGAGTTCAGACGAGTCTCTGAAACATTTAGGTCATATATTTTAGAAACTAATCCCATCCTAACAGGGCGCTCGTCTCTGGTATGTGTTTATATGCGATTCGTGAAATTTGTTGTTGTTCAATCGTAAATCTTAAACATGTACTCAAAGTCTTAAAGTTAAATTTTCGTAACGAACACAAACGTGCACGTGGCCCGTCCTTACTAAAACGATATCGTGTCTTGATCTTGAAGTGAACTGCACTGGCGCTAATGCTGTCAACGATGTGATTTGATGAAGTCGCTAACGAGGCGATTTGGGCCTTTCGTGATTATTGAGGTTAATGAGATGGCCAGGGTTCCGGACTTTTCCCAGACTCTGCTGTAACATCACACACTTTGAAGCAGAAATGGCGAAAGAGTGAGCAGAAACAGGTGCACGCAGCGCCGCTGGAACTCAACCGCCCGAGCTGGAATGCCGTCTGGACCGCAGGCCTCATCGTGCATCGTGTTGAGCTGAATATCCTCCTCACCTCCATCTCACATGGTGCAAGGACGCTCTGATTTGTGAGCTGACGCCAGGGCTGAGTTCCTCCCATCAAATTTATTCACTTCACTTGCTCGCGAAGTCACACGCTCTGTTATCGGCTCTGTTCTCCTCAACGAGGTCGTATTTTTGAAATCCTGACACACTCGCCGCCTCTCTTCGGAGTCAGGATGCCTCTCCGTGTTTGTTTTGGCATCTCGAATCAACCTTCCAACCAACTGATATTATGACCTGAACGAGATTTTGCTTTCAAAAATGGGTGGAGCAACACGATTTCAAGCGTTATGAAAAGCCAGTGGAACATTCCAGAACTATATTTATATATAAAACTATACAGAATTTTCTCTTCTTCTGAGACCTTGGATATGATATTTATTTCTTTAAACTGAAACACTTTAAAAACGTTTGTCGATAGCTACAATAAATACATCAATAAATAAATTATAGAATCAGTTCCTTTTATATGTAACACTTCCAGCTCCAATATTTCATTCTATTTGTTTCAGATTCGGATCAAACGAATTCTTTTTTTGGGCATGTCTGATCAAGTCAAGTTTATTTGTATAGCGCTTTTAACAATAGACATTGTCGCAAAGCAGCTTTACAGAAAATTAATGACTTTAAACATGAGCTAATTTGATCCCTAGTCTATCCGCGATGATGAAGCCTGTGGTGACGGTGGCGAGGAAAAACTCCCTCAGACAACACGAGGAAGAAGCCTCGAGAAGAACCAGACCCAAAAGGGAACCCATCCTCATCTGGGTGATAACTAGCGTGATTATAAATAACTCGCTTCTATTACCGTGTCCCATAGAGTCATAAAGCATGACTGTGAAAACAGGAAATTCATTCTAGTTTTAACACGAAGAAGTTATAAACTGTTCATTGATGGAAACTTGAGTGCAAAACTGTTCATGACAACTGCAGTCCTAAAGTTAGCAAGTCAACTGAAGTCCTAAGCTATAAAAGCATTACTGTAAGCGTCCAGAGCGTCTTCCAAGTGCGACTTTCGACTGTCCGTATGAGGCCGTCCTCTACAGGAGCGATGCGATGGGACTCCAGCCAGACGTAGGGCATCAGGATGGATCAGGCAGGTTTGAGAAGCAGAAGAGGTCAGGATCTCGGTCTCAGGATCGACTCAGATGGACAGACAGAGTGAGGAAGGGGGGAGGGGGGACGATGACACAGGTTGTTAGGTATGCCCAATGTCACCTGATGAATCGGAACAGTATACATTTTGCGCTGAGTACAAGCAGGGACTCCGGCAAAACTAACTATGACAGCATAACTAAAAGTGGAGAGCCAGAACAGACGTGAGGGAGCCCCGGGACATAAAGCAGTAGCCACTACACCATCAACAAACTCAAGCGAGTGGGGACTGACAGCATCCATACATCCCAGTTTACCAAAACACTCTGTCTGAGGATCCTCCAGATCTCCTCCTTTACCTCATAAACACTGTTAACAAAAGGCTTGACGAAACAGATATGTTTTCAGCTGAGACTTAAACGCTGAGACTGTGTTTGAGTCCCAAACACTACCTGGAAGGCTGTTCCATCACTGTGGGGCTTTGTAAGAAAGGGCTCTGACCCTTGACGTAGCCTTCACTATATGAGGTACGAGGTAAATCACATAATGATTGACAGCGATGTATCTAAGGCAACAATGTTAAAGAGGACGAATGCTTCCAGAGCTTCCCCAGTGGTTTGTTTTCTACATGCAAGTCACGAACGTTACGTTGTGTTTTTCTTCCAGCACATGAAAAACAATCAGCGACGATGTTGCATGTTGTGTTCAGGTTTAATAACACGGATTAACGTGAGCTCTCATTTAACCTCCTACTGTCACACAGCAGCCACCAGATTAGGTTCCTGACTTTAAGGTGAAGATCAGATTGACTCCGATCTTGTGATCACGGATGATTTTTTTTTTTCCTGTCTACGACCTTGTGCGATTTGATTAAAGGAATCAGAACGTGTCCTCTTGCTTCTCACTGTATCTGCGTCAGTAATGAGCGTGTTAATGAGATCAGAAATTCAGCTTGCCTACATTTTTAGAGCAGTAGGTTTTAATCGTGATGATCTCAATCTAGAAGCCTCGCTGCTAATTCTCATTAGGTAAAAAAAAAAAAAGAAAGAAGAAAAAAGTAATGGAGAAGTGCTCGGCGTGAGCACATGTCAAATCACAACATTAGAAACAGTACAACTGTAAATAAACAGTTTTGTTCACGCCGTGTTCAGACACGAAGAGTCTGAGTTTGAGGAGCTGATAGAACGGAGCAGACGCATCGTTCTGATTGGTCCTTTGGTCGAAATGATGTCACCTTTACTGAATATAGTCCCGCCCACAAGAAAATGGCCAAAAAAAAAGAAAGAAAGAAATTCAGAAACTGGAAACCCAACAACAACAACAGCCACCATTGATCAAGGGGTTCGTTTCCCTGCACGTCTCACTAAAAAACGAAAAGCAGTCCTTAAATGACCATGATCGATCTCCCTCACGACAGCTCTCGTACACAGGGATAATTTCCAGCAAATCACCCAACGCCTCGAGCCGCTGGTAAACAGCAGCGAGACTCGCATCACTCCTGGGGCAGGAATTTAATTGCGAGACATGTGAGGTGTGAAGAGCAGTCTTCAGAGATTATCTTCTCATCAGCGCACCAATTGTTGTTGATGAGAAAGCAAACACCGCCTCTCTTAGCTTTCACCGTGTTTTCCTTGGCACGGCTGTTCGACAAACAGGTTCCGCTTCAGCCGAACGACTCGGTACAATGAGCCGCATTCACCCCTGCGTTTTCACCCCAGTGCCTCGTCTCGGGCTGCTGATAATCCCAGTTCAGAGTGTGGAAAGTTCCAGAAAACAAACCGGTTGTGGATGTGAACCCGTTCCGTTTCAGAGACGTTACTTCAAGCAGAGACTTTTATCTTTCTGAAGTCATCAGATTCTTCTTCATTTACAGTAGGATTGAATATCTGATTGGAGAACAGGACAGAAAGGAGATCGTATTTCACAGCAGCCCGAGTCGCACCTTCCTCATCCTCATCCTCAACCTCACTCCTATTAATAATGAGTGTCTTTGTGTTTAAGATGCAGGACAAGTGTAACACAGCGTCGCTATCTGTATCTCCATCTCTTTACTGCTCCAGATATTCGCAGATTGAAACTCGAAGTGGGCGTGGTCAAAGCTGGAAAGGTTTTACGTTTATCAATGTTCCCCAAAACACTGGAGAAAATCCCCTGAGGTTGAAATGCCAGGATGTGATGGTGATGATACACGGGGCAACTTTTTGGGCAATGTTGCCGAGCAATGTTGCTGGCAACGGGCAACTAGGTGAGACACAGGGCAACTTTTCAGGGCAACTAACAATGGGCAACAATAGTTAGCAACGGCAGTTTACAGTTAGCTAAAAAAAAAAATCGATGTCTTAATTTTTGCTGTGACTATTTAATCAAGCTGTCTGTTGTTTTTTAGAGCTTTGGTGAGGTAAATTCCTCCATATAGAATATTAAAATAACTTACTGGCGTAAAAACAGATGAGGAGTCTCGCCATCTCTTCACTCCACTGACACTGAGCAGCCGCCATATTTGTTTGAAATTTCTGATCCGAACCTCACCGGAGGTCACATGACTCGATACTCGCGTTCTGATTGGCTTATCTCAAAAAGTTGCCAGAGATTATCAAAACCATTCAGAAAAAACAATGTTGCCCAATCTCAATAGAAAAGAGTCAAAACGCAATTGCCCAGCAACATTGCTTGGCAACATTGCCCAAAAAGTTGCCCCGTGTATCATCACCATGAGAGTAGTGCGTGGATTCTGGTTCGGACAGTTCCTCAGCCTCAGCTACATTACTCCAGTTCAGAATTGATCCCAATGAGGAACTAGCAGGACTGTGTGTGTGTGTATGGTCTTTTTTTAAAAATCTCGCTTACATGGTGGTTATTTTTGTTTGTACCTACCTGCAATAGCTTTGAGAAAATGTACTTGGTCATATTTTTTCTAAAAATAACAGCGTGAATAGTTTGTTGCCGTCCTGATGAACACCTCCAGTCTCGACTGATGCCCTGACAAAATTACTAGCAAGCTGTCAAGATAGATAGATAGATAGATAGATAGATAGATAGATAGATAGATAGATAGATAGATAGATAGATAGACGGAATAGTGTGTCTCGTATTCGTATCTGATTAGAACCTGTTATCTGTTGAAGCTGAATAACGTATTCGGATATGGTTTACGCCCTGCTGTGATTGGCCAGTGGTAGCGCCGCCTCCTGTTCCTGTAAGATCTAAACACTTGTTGAAACGCAGGGTAAGAGCTGTGATTTAACCCAATCATTGGTTTTGTTCTCACGCTGATGTTTTAATCCGTAAACAATCAGGCGAGGAAAAAGATCCGTAGGAGAACGTGATCGCCATCTTTACTCATACATGAAATCTGTAACATGTTCAGTGCAGTGGGGCTCAGAAAGATGAAAAACTCATACGTCATCGAGAGAGGGACAGAAAGAGATAGAAAGAGAGAGGGGCGGAGGGGAGGGAGAGAGAGCGAGAGATTCTTTCCGACTAAATGGATTTTCTCTTTCAGGAGCGAGAGACTGCGAGAGGAGCGTGAGCGAGATTAGCACTGGATGGAAAGAGAGGAAAGTGTGTGTGTGTGTGTGTGTGTGTGGGAGGGGGGTGGAACGCTGCCTAGAGAAACACACACACACACTCTTGGAATCTCAGTACGCTTCCGAATCCTGTGTCAGTCAAAGAAGGAGAATTCAACGTGGGCTCAGATTAGAGCCGAAGGCATTTAATAAAGAGGGAGTGAGAGTTGGTGTGTGTGTGTGTGTGTGTGAGAGAGAGAGAGAGAGAGAGACATAGAGAGACACCGAGACAAAAATAAGTGAAAGAGGGTGTAGGTTTTTTTTATTTTTTAGCCATGTGTAATATAGGCCAACGGAACAGGCCGTACAGATAACGCTCTGTGTGTGTGTGTGTGTGTGTGTGTGTGTGTGTGTGTGTGTGTGTAAAACAGTGGGGGTTTGCATATGTGGTGCGTGTGTGTGTGTGTGTGTGTGTGTGTGTGTGTGTGTGTGTGTGTGTGTGTGTGTGTGTATCACACTGATTCAGCTGTCCTGGTTTATGCCAGACTTCATGTAAATAAAAATTACACCCTGGCATGGGACTCGTGTGTGTGTGTGTGTGTGTGTGTGTGTGTGTGTGTGTGTGTGTATAAGGTGTAAACATGCTGATGTCCCTTGAAAGGGAGTTTAAAGAGGGGAAAAACATGAAAAAGAAATAGAAGAGAGGATAGGATTTTGTTTATTTGCGTGTGTGTGTGTGTGTGTGTGTGTGTGTGTGTGTGTGTGTGTGTGCGTGGCTTGTCTCGACCTGCAGTGCTGCTGTTTTTCATGCCGACACTCGTGAGTCCAAAATAGCAGCGCTTACGGTATCAATCACCAGCGGGATGACAAGAGCAGCCTCTGAAGAGAGAGAGAGAGAGAGAGAGAGAGAGAGAGAGAGAGAAGGAGAGACAGACAGAGAGAAGGAGACAGACAGAGAGAGAGAGACAGACAAACAGAGAGAGAGAGACAGACAGACAGAGAGAGAGATAGACAGAGAAAGAGTGAGAGACAGACAGAAAGAGTGAGAGAGACAGACAGACAGAGAGAGACAGACAGACAGGCAGAGAGACAGAGAGAGCAACAGAGAGAGAGAGAGACAGAGAGAGACAAACAGACAGACAGAGTGAGAGAGACAGACAGGCAGAGAGAGAGAGAGCAACAGAGAGAGAGACAGAGAGAGAGAGAGTGAGAGACAGACAGACAGAGACAGGCAGACAGAGAGAGAGACAGACAGAGACAGGCAGACAGAGAGAGAGAGAGAGACAGAGTGAGAGAGACAGACAGAGAGAGTGAGAGAGACAGACAAAGAGAGAGAGAGACTCAGAGAGAGAGAGATCTCCTTCAGCCTTCTTTAAGCCAACTGTTTGTTTGTCTGTCTGTCTGTCTGTCTTTTCAGTACCGGGTCTCTTCGTGTAACCTGGTTGGATCCTGAGATGTTCTTTTATTGAGAAGATGTTGAGGTGATCAGGTTAAACTCCACAGACTGGTGGTGTTTGATGATGTCCAGCTTTAACCTCCTGGCAGAGACAAACTCCTCAAAACCTCCCCTGAACCACAAGACACAAAGCACCCGAGTCCCACCCACAGACTCTGCAGCGAGTTTTATCTCGTCAAATTGTTGATGGTATTTATGGTTAAAAAAGTTTGATTTTGGGGTCATGTGACCAGCACACAAGGTGCTAATTGTAGCTTAAAGCAGACGTGTGGACTGTAATATAGATTGTGTGTCGTATTTAGTTCATATCATCATTTTTACTTATTTTCACGAAGGGTGCCAATAATTCTGGAGTCAACACATTCACACATTTTAGAATTTTTTGAATTGTATTAAATAGTTACGTACTTGAAGCTCAATTACTGACATGATTTAATAACAAAAACAATAATAATTAATGAATGTAATGTTACCTCAGATTAGCTCGTGTTATATTTTGCAGTAGCTGTTAGCAACATTAGCTCTGAAGAGAGTGAACTGAAACCTTGCACCAAGCTACTGAGTTCATATGCTAACGTCACTAAAACTAGCAAGCATTCCTTTTACTAGCGATAGCTAAATAACAGTTCTACAGATACGAAGACAAAACATTTGTGTCAATATTATTGTTTGGAATGTACAAGAGTCCGCTAATCCCTTACTACTAACTAGGAAGCTATCGTGCTAATCAGTCATAGCTGCACATCCGGTTTATGAGGGGAACCAAACAAAGCGTCTTTCTGACAAACTGGAGGAATGAAAAATATATTCGGAAACACGAACGGTATCCTACATTAACATCACCAGCATTTCACAGTGATAGCTAACCAGCTAGCGTTAAGAAAACTCACAAACATCATCAAAACAGATACAGCTAGCTAGGCTAATATTAGACAAACTGCACAAAATAAGCTAGTTGTAACAAGAGAATGTTAGAAAACAATGAGCTAGCAAATGTTAAAAAATAAATCATGTAGCTAGCAAGCTAGCGTGATTAACTGAGGGAAGATGGGATATGCGAGCGAGGAGTGTTGCTTGCTTGTTCACTTTTTTTTTTAAACAAGGCTGGAGCCGGTGCTTCCCAGAGACGCTTGCATCAAGATCATATCGAATAACACCAGAGCCTGCTGTCGCTACAAGTCCACACACACACACACACACACACACACACACACACACACACACACACACACACACACACACACACCTCACAGCCTGTTTACTGCAGCTTAACCCTGCTGGCCCGGTCATCCATAAGGCGAGATCTTCACCTGGCTTCTACTGCGCTCGCTCTCTCTCTCTCTCTCTCTCTCTCTCTCACACACACTGGTGTTGATATTACTCACACTTTCATCTTCTCTGTCTCTCGTTCTTTCTCTCACAGGCTCATTAAGAGAAGGCACTTTCTGTTTCTGTTCTTTTTTAACTCATTCACGACAGAAAATCTGTTCACCCTCATCATCCTACGTTCACACTCGCGAGCCTCTCATGCCACTTGTGGGTGTGGCCTGTTTTCATTCTGATGAGAAACGGTCGTAGCTATATTATATATAGCTACTAACCAAATTATACAACCCACTAATCAGTGTGAACATTTTATATTCCACGCTTCGTACTTGCTTTGTACTCATTAGCAAAACAAGCTAACTGTATTAGTGACTCGCACCCAACAGGCGCGCCAACGATCTCTGATCATTGAACTTCCTTCCAAGCTTTACTTTTCTTCCTGTATTTTTCAAATTTGTGTCAAACAGTAAATAGGAACTAATGTTGGGAAGAACCTGGAGAACCCAGGAGAAAACCCTGGATCTCTGATACCCCTTTTCCACCAAATCAGTTCCAGGGCTGGTTCGGGGCCAGTGCTGGTGCTGGTTCACAACTCGTTCAACTTGCGAGCCAGCTGAGAACCAGCTCGCTTTTCCATCACTCGCGGTGCTAAGAGAAGACACGTCATTACGTCGCTGTATACGTCAGTTACGTCGCTACGTTTGCATAAACCTTGGCGCGAATATCGAAGCAAAAACAACGCGGAAGAAGCAGCAACAACAACAACAATAATAATAATGGATGACTTCGCGTTTGTACAGCTGCTGCTTCTCGTCGCTTAAAAATGGCGATCTTTCGCAGTCTTGTTATTGTTGTCGGTCTTAACAACTCCGCCCCCCCGCTGACGTAAGCGGTTCTTTCCTCTGGCCCAGCAGAGAGTTGGTGCTAGCCTGGAACCGGTTTTTCTGGCCCCAGAGCCAGTTCTTTGTCAGTGGAAACAGAAAACCCGGTTCCAAACTAAGCACTGGCCCCGAACCAGGCCTGGAACTGCTTTGGTGGAAAAGGGGCATGAGAAGGCAATACAACACAACCAACCCACTGCACCACTGTTCCAGCCCTCTGTTCGAAACCCCATACAGATGATCCGTTCTGGCTGGTGCGCCTCCCCCAAAGCGATGCTGTTTACGTCGGAAATGGATACGTTTACGCTTCGAGAGCGTTAGCGATTCTGAAACCATGCTGAACGCCGTGCATCCTGCATGACCTAAAAGTAATAAAAATATGAGCGTGTCCTAGTTTGACCTGGCTGACTCAGACGTGCTATAAATTGGACTCCTCGTGACTCATCTCACACTAAACAGTGGAAAACAAGTCTTCACTGCTTCGTGTAAAACTGAAAAGAAAGAAAGGAAATGCGACTTATTTGCATGATGTGCTGACGGAGTGACTGAGGCACTGCTTGGGCCCCGATGATTGCTGCTCGCCGCAATATTTCATTTTTATCAGCTCACAGGAAACGCACGCGCGCGCAAACACACACTCACTCACTCTCTCTCTCTCTCTCTCTCTCTCACACACACACACACACACACACACACACACACACACACACACACACACACACAGAGCCTATCTCGGTCTCTCTCTCTCCCTCCCTCCCTCCTCTCCCCCGTCTTTCCGTCTGCCGCTGGTTTCCGTGTGCTCGTGCAGACACACCGTTCCCTCTTGCAAGCGCGCACACACACACATACACGCGCGCGCTCCCTCTCGATCATTTTCCCCGCTGTCTGCTCTCTACGGTCTCGCTCGCTCGCGCACACACATACGCACGCGCCTCCTTTCGTGCTCGTTGACACTCGCGCCGCTCGGTGCCGTGCCGAGGGGGAAGCTCTTTCTTCTCCTCTAATTGAAGCTGTTCCGTTGCCATGGCGCCGCCCAGAGAGAGAGAGGGAGAGAGAGAGAGAGAGAGCGAGAGAGAGGCGCACGCGGAGCGCTGCTGATTGTTCCGCATCAGGAGCTCAGCTTTTACGCACACACATAAGCACGCGCACGGGGTTGGGCGCTTTTTTTCTCTCTCTCTCTCTCTCTCTCTCTCTCTCTCTGCGCGCCGTGATTGCTTGTGTGTGTGTGTGCGCGCGCGTGCGTTATGTGTGTGCGTCATGCTCGTGTCGCGAGAGGAAAAAAACAGCGCTGAAAAAAGAAGCACGAGGCCCGTTTACCGGTTCTTTAGCACCACTCGAACCCGGATTTTCATGCATTAGGAGCTGAAGATATATATATATATATATATATTTTTTTTTTATTTCACATCACACTAATTAAAAAATTAAGAAATAAAAATGGACAATTGTTGGTTTTAAAAAAAATAGGTGTTAGAGGTTCTCTGTAAGGAGACGTTTGATTTAAGGAAGGAGTATCCAGTGTCAGTGCTTTGTGTTTTCGTGGGAACACGACAAGCTGCATATTTTCATTTTATTAACTTCAAGAAACCTTTTGCTCCAGATGTGACAGGAGCTCGTTTCCTGGTTCTTTTGCATCTCCAGACTTTCACGAATTTGGAGTGAGGAGTTTTGTCTTTTAGAGGCCTCAGGATCGCTGATGCTACAGGAAACTGATGACACCTTAGAGCCTCCTTACACCCTTTAGAACAGGGGTCACCAACCTTTTTGCTCTGGGGCCACACTGTCGTTCCTGACTGTGATGGGGGGCCGGGGTCGGGTCAGCTATATAACATAGAATTGTATGACCCAGACAAATATGACCACCAGCAGGCCTCATTGTGTAGTAGAGATTACTAGCCTGGCACAGCCATCCCCACTACTATATCCCCACACTACTATATCCCACACTACTATATCCCCACACTACTATACCCACACTACTATATCCCCCACTACTATATCCACACTACTATATCCACACTACTATATCCCCCACTACTATACCCACACTACTATATCCCCACACTACTATATCCCCCACTACTATATCCCCACACTACTATATCCCACACTACTATATCCCCACACTACTATATCCCACACTACTATATCCCCACACTACTATATCCCCACACTACTATATCCCACACTACTATATCCCCACACTACTATACCCACACTACTATATCCCCCACTACTATATCCCCACACTACTATACCCACACTACTATATCCCCCACTACTATATCCCCACACTACTATATCCACACTACTATATCCCCCACTACTATACCCACACTACTATATCCCCACACTACTATATCCCCCACTACTATATCCCCCACTACTATATCCACACTACTAGATCAACACTTAATTCCTGGCACATACTTGTTTATCTTTACTAGTGGTTTGCAAAAGTAGTAATCGAGATCTTCACACTTGGTTTTAATTTGAAATACCACAGATATTCCATTTATTTATTTTCTAATAAAAATAACATCAAAGCTGTCAAGGTAAGAAACATTTGCCTAGTTGAGGTGATTGACACTGGCAAAGGTGAGTGGAAAGCTATAAATTGTAGGTAGGCCTGTTGATATTATTAATAATAATTGTGTGCAGCACTTAATAAAGGGGCGGCACGGTGGTGTAGTGGTTAGCGCTGTCGCCTCACAGCAAGAAGGTCCTGGGTTCGAGCCCTGGGGCCGGCGAGGGCCTTTCTGTGCGGAGTTTGCATGTTCTCCCCGTGTCCGCGTGGGTTTCCTCCGGGTGCTCCGGTTTCCCCCACAGTCCAAAGACATGCAGGTTAGGTTAACTGGTGACTCTAAATTGACCGTAGGTGTGAATGTGAGTGTGAATGGTTGTCTGTGTCTATGTGTCAGCCCTGTGATGACCTGGCGACTTGTCCAGGGTGTACCCCGCCTTTCGCCCGTAGTCAGCTGGGATAGGCTCCAGCTCGCCTGCGACCCTGTAGAAGGATAAAGCGGCTACAGATAATGAGATGAGACTTAATAAAGGTCAAATAAATAGGCCTATAAAATAAATACATTAAAAAAACAGTGAAATGATAATATGATCAGTAGATCACAGCAGTTGTGCTGTGTCCTGCACGTCATTGCTCTCATCCATGGCCAAAGCAAAAAACTCGAATTCTGACGCTTTCTCATTCAGCTGGTCATACACGTTGTCCCCCAAATCTTCGGTTCGCCTGGTCATAGTAGGTGCGGAGAGACTCACCGCATTGAGCGCATCCTTCTTGTCGGGACACACCTCCTCAGCCACAGCAAGCATGCATACTTTAACAAAGTCCCCATCAGTAAACGGCTTTCCATGGGTAGCTAGTAGGTGAGCTACCTTATAGCTAGCTCGGACAGCAGCCTGGTTGATCTGGGTTTGGCGAAGGAATATATTCTGTTGTGCAGCCAGTCTGCATTTCATCCTCCGAATCCTGTCTTCTCTTGTTTTCCCTCGCAAACTAGCATACTCTTTGTGGCGGGTTTCGTAGTGACGACGCAGATTATATTCTTTGAAAACCGACACACTTTCTTTACATACAAGACAAACTGCACGGTCCTTACGCTGAACGAAAAAATAATCGGTGGTCCACTGTTCTTTAAAAACTCTGCACTCTCTGTCAGCTTTTCGCTTACCGCTAGCCATTTTACTGTCCTGAACACTGACAGTTCTCTGCGCGTGCGCTGCCTGTCACTGCTTGATCGCGAGCATATGACGAAAATTCGGAAAAAATGAATAGTTCATTTTATAACTAAATATCAATTTTAATTGATAAAATCAACAAAATACAAGATGCAGACGTTATTATTTGTCAAAAAGCAATTTAAAAAAAAATAGGCCATGACCGGCACGGTGGTGTAGTGGTTAGCGCTGTCGCCTCACAGCAAGAAGGTCCTGGGTTCGAGCCCCGGGGCCGGCGAGGGCCTTTCTGTGTGGAGTTTGCATGTTCTCCCCGTGTCCACGTGGGTTTCCTCCGGGTACTCCGGTTTCCCCCACAGTCCAAAGACATGCAGGTTAGGTTAACTGGTGACTCTAAATTGACCGTAGGTGTGAATGTGAGTGTGAATGGTTGTCTGTGTCTATGTGTCAGCCCTGTGATGACCTGGCGACTTGTCCAGGGTGTACCCCGCCTCTCGCCCGTAGTCAGCTGGGATAGGCTCCAGCTTGCCTGCGACCCTGTGGAAGGATAGAGCGGCTAGAGATAATGAGAGAGAGAATAGGCCATGACCACTTTTGGGGATTGCCTCATAGGGCTGGTTCAAGTGGTGGGGGGCAGAGGGGCTGGGGGGCCGGTCAAAGGGGGGTGGCGGGCCGGAGTCGGCCCGCGGGCCGTAGTTTGGTGACACCTGCTTTAGAGCATGCGTTCTCCCAGGGGTTTCCTCCCAAACACTACCTTTACATACACACTAATATTCCACTATTATTCTGAATAGGACCAGGATAAGTAAACCGTAGGTGCTAAAGAAGGCAACTGGACTTGCTTGAAATCCTTCGAAGACGTTTCATCTCTCATCCAAAAGGCTTCTGCAGTTCTGTCTGACTAGTGGGGAGTTCCAGGTATTTATCCTCTAGTGGACCAAAAGCAAACCTAAGGGGAGTTGTTGAGGTCGCATGGGTCGTTGAGTCATCCTGTAGGGTCCCTGGAGGCTGGGTGTGAACAGTGTTAGCAGCCTAGAAGGTTGTTGACACACACACACACACTCTCTCTCTCTCTCTCTCTCTCTCTCTGCCATCATGTGAGTCATTGAAGTCAGCTGAGTCTTGGTGTGGATGTGTATTCAGTTTTCTGGGAAGTGTGCCAAGGACTGCATTGTAGGTGGCTGATAAGTGGTGTCTCAGACCATCTCGTCTGTTCAGTGATGGTCAAAGAAACAACATCATGCACCAACATCATGGTGACCAACACTACTGGCTGTAGGTAATGACATTTCACTAGAGAGTCTAGAATTTTCTGTCACTAAATGCAACCAATAAGAAGCAACAAGGCTGAAGTTGCTGGCACTACAGTTTACTATAACCTGGATGACCGAGAACCTTCACAGACATACAACAAGTCAACAGCACATCCCGGTTGGATATTCCAAATTCAGCATTGTATGATTAAGACAATTCACAATTTTGGAGCATCCTTGTAGACAGTTGTAGCGACGCGAGAGAACACCCCACCCAGCCTTGAACCCAGGTCTACAGGGTGCCAAACCTACACCCTGACCACAACACCAAAGAGCCAGGCTTGTTGGCATGGCACGCAGACCACATACTCAACTGTAGTGACAGTCAAACCACCCTCCTCTTCAGGAGGCACACCCATGAACTTCACACACACAGGTGTCCCTCACGCATCCCCCATACCAGGGTGCCCCACACACTTGTGCCTCCCAGCAAGCCATACCACTTCTGACACCATCTGTAGCGAAGCAAGAGAACAGTCACCCCACCCAGGCTTGAACCCAGATCAACGGGGTGCCAAACCTGCACCCTGACCACAACACCAAAGAGCCAGGCTTATTGGTATAGCAGTCAGAGCAAATACTCAACTGTAGTGACAGTCACAACAGTGTAGATAGTGCATTCAGAAGATGCATCTCGGTTGGGATCTTTGTGGTCGTTTGGTTGCGACACACAACCTCCTGCCTGTTTATGGTCAGCTCTGTGCGTTGTGCACAAACCAGCTTGATAATCGGAGTATGAACAGCTGCATGTCAGTGGGAATATTAGAGGAATATTCATTTTCATTAGCTGTGAAAACAGCTTGTTAGGAATATTGTCGTTTTCGGAATACGCGCAAAAACCCTTCAGCATAGTGTACGATTATAATATTTTGTCTTTCTTTGAACCAGAGACTCTTTTGATTCCTGAACCTCCCACCTACAGAACACACTTGGCTCAACCTGACAAAATTTAGAGAAATTTAATTTATTATGTACTTCTTGTTGAGGTTTGGATTTATGATGCCAGTTTAAGGCCAATATAGAAAAAATGAAGGTGAGGGAGGGGGTAAAGTTTTGAGAAAAAAAAGCTCAGAATTTCAATGTCACAAATTTACAAATAGTGGTTTTGGGTTTTTTTGTCCGTGAATCAGATCGCTTCACTTTGCAAGGTCGGATCAACGTCATCACAGAATAGATGCCACGTCTGAGCCGAGAGTTACAGGAATGCAGTCTTTCCTCCTCTATCATGCAATATAAAATATTCTTATACAACCCCGATTCCAAAAAAGTTGGGACAAAGTACAAATTGTAAATAAAAACGGAATGCAATAATTTACAAATCTCAAAAACTGATATTGTATTCACAATAGAACATAGACAACATATCAAATGTCGAAAGTGAGACATTTTGAAATTTCATGCCAAATATTGGCTCATTTGAAATTTCATGACAGCAACACATCCCAAAAAAGTTGGGACAGGGGCAATAAGAGGCTGGAAAAGTTAAAGGTACAAAAAAGGAACAGCTGGAGGACCAAATTGCAACTCATTAGGTCAATTGGCAATAGGTCATTAACATGACTGGGTATAAAAAGAGCATCTTGGAGTGGCAGCGGCTCTCAGAAGTAAACATGGGAAGAGGATCACCAATCCCCCTAATTCTGCACCGACAAATAGTGGAGCAATATCAGAAAGGAGTTCGACAGTGTAAAATTGCAAAGAGTTTGAACATATCATCATCTACAGTGCATAATATCATCAAAAGATTCAGAGAATCTGGAAGAATCTCTGTGCGTCAAGGCCGGAAAACCATACTGGGTGCCCGTGATCTTCGGGCCCTTAGATGGCACTGCATCACATACAGGCATGCTTCTGTATTGGAAATCACAAAATGGGCTCAGGAATATTTCCAGAGAACATTATCTGTGAGCACAATTCACCGTGCCATCCGCCGTTGCCAGCTAAAACTCTATAGTTCAAAGAAGAAGCCGTATCTAAACATGATCCAGAAGTGCAGACGTCTTCTCTGGGCCAAGGCTCATTTAAAATGGACTGTGGCAAAGTGGAAAACTGTTCTGTGGTCAGACGAATCAAAATTTGAAGTTCTTTATGGAAATCAGGGACGCCGTGTCATTCGGACTAAAGAGGAGAAGGACGACCCGAGTTGTTATCAGCGCTCAGTTCAGAAGCCTGCATCTCTGATGGTATGGGGTTGCATTAGTGCGTGTGGCATGGGCAGCTTACACATCTGGAAAGACACCATCAATGCTGAAAGGTATATCCAGGTTCTAGAGCAGCATATGCTCCCATCCAGACGACGTCTCTTTCAGGGAAGACCTTGCATTTTCCAACATAACAATGCCAAACCACATACTGCATCAATTACAGCATCATAGCTGCGTAGAAGAAGGGTCCGGGTACTGAACTGGCCAGCCTGCAGTCCAGATCTTTCACCCATAGAAAACATTTGACACATCATAAAACAGAAGATACGACAAAAAAGACCTAAGACAGTTGAGCAACTAGAATCCTACATTAGACAAGAATGGGTTAACATTCCTATCCCTAAACTTGAGCAACTTGTCTCCTCAGTCCCCAGACGTTTACAGACTGTTGTAAAGAGAAAAGGGGATGTCTCACAGTGGTAAACATGGCCTTGTCCCAACTTTTTTGAGATGTGTTGTTGTCATGAAATGTAAAATCACCTAATTTTTCTCTTTAAATGATACATTTTCTCAGTTTAAACCTTTGATATGTCATCTATGTTCTATTCTGAATAAAATATTGAATTTTTAAACTTCCACATCATTGCATTCCATTTTTATTTACAATTTGTACTTTGTCCCAACTTTTTTGGAATCGGGGTTGTACATACAGGACACTTTTTCCATGGAATAAAAACGTGTTCTATTCCCTTCTAGCAGGTTTCATTCATTTGGTTTGATAGCATGCAATATTGTTAGAATATCGCTTATCCTATGTGTATTACGTCACTCTACCCAATGGAGAATGAGCGTCGAATATGGTTTACGATATTGCACGGTTGTCAAGACAACATGACATCACACGTCGGAGACAAAAAACTTCCATGCTAGTGAGTGACTGTGACAATTTGTAAACAAACATGGCTGCCAGGTTTCTTTGTTAAATCCGGAAGATTTTGAGAAAATTTTGAAAGAGAAAGAGGCGTTGAACACCCGAAAGGAATAATAATAATAATAATAATAATAATAATAATATTGGCTGGCTTATTTTTGTGGCCTATCGGATATATTCCATTCAGCTACTCATTTTTGACTTGTTCAGTATCATGCTAGCTGAATGTAATATATCTGATATACCACTCAACGCCAGCCAGTATTATTTAAATAACACGCTAAGGGATTTTCAACTACATTTCTCAGAGTGCACTGCAGCCAGGAAGCATGGAATAAAATGTAATAAAAAAGTATACCTATTAAACAAAGAAAATGTGTGAGATTGTTCACATTAATGGAAGGCATCTCCAGTGTCAGCACTTTGTAAAGTCAGACAGTTAGACATTTTTCTTTTTTGACTTAATGTCAGGTAACTGGTGTGCTTGGGCCTCGAATGTTGCTACTCAGCAATATATTTCAATTTTGTTTGTGAACCCAGGAATTGTACACAACACACGCAAAGTCAATCATGCACTTTAATTTAGAGAAGACTACATTCACGCGTGACCATGAGCTGGCCTAGTGGCTAGTGTGTCTGCCTCTTGACCAGGAGATTGTGAGTTCTATGTGTGGTCAGGTCATACCAAAGGTCATCCTAAAAATGGTGGTGCAGTGGTTAGCACTATCGCCTCACAGCAAGAAGGTCCTGGGTTCAAGCCCAGCGGCTGTGTGGAGTTTGTATGTTCTCCCCGTGTCTGTGTGGGTTTCCTCTTGTTTGTCTCTCTGTGTCAGCCCTGCAATGATCTGGAGACTGGTCTAGGGTGTACCCTGCCTCTCACCCATAGTCAGCTGGGATAGGCTCCAGCTTGCCTGTGACCCTGTACAGGATAAGTGGTTACAGATAATGGATGGATGGTTTCCTACACTACCTCCAACGCTGTTTGAATACCTGCTGATTGTGGTGCAGACCACAAGTTGGCCTAGTGGTTAGCGTGTCTGCCTCTTGACCAGGAGATTGCAAGTTCTACTCATGGTTGGGTCATACCAAAGATCATCGTAAAAATGGTACCTACTACCGTCTGGCAAGGCATGCTGCAATACAGATGCGAGTGGGGAAGTCAAACTCTTGCGGTAACCCGAGCTGTATAGGCGAGAGGCCGAGAGCTATCAAAACGGAGATTGGTGCCACACCCATATGCCTTAAAGAGTTGGTTAGTACTGGGACAGGAGACTGCCTGGGAAGGCCAGGTTCTGGTGTGAGAGGGATTTTGACTTGATTTTTTGATTGTGGTGCAGTGGAATTTAGCTTTAGCCTCATCTCTACACTGTCAACACCGTCATGCCTAGTCATCTTGTTGACCGATAACTGACTCGGGTTTCTGCCGTAACTCAACATCATATAGCTGCAGTGCATTCTGGAACTTTGAGTCCAGCATCTACACAAATATCTTCTACGTAGGATTTCTCATTAATATGACGGCGCTGGGCGGCACGGTGGTGTAGTGGTTAGCGCTGTCGCCTCACAGCAAGAAGGTCCTGGGTTCGAGCCCCGTGGCCGGCGAGGGCCTTTCTGTGCGGAGTTTGCATGTTCTCCCCGTGTCTGCGTGGGTTTCCTCCGGGTGCTCCGGTTTCCCCCACAGTCCAAAGACATGCAGGTTAGGTTAACTGGTGACTCTAAATTGACCGTAGGTGTGAATGTGAGTGTGAATGGTTGTCTGTGTCTATGTGTCAGCCCTGTGATGACCTGGCAACTTGTCCAGGGTGTACCCCGCCTTGCGCCCGTAGTCAGCTGGGATAGGCTCCAGCTTGCCTGCGACCCCGGTAGAAGGATAAAGCGGCTAGAGATAATGAGATGAGATGAGATGACGGCGCTGGAAAATAGTGAGTGAGAAAAGACGCTCTTTCGTTTTTACGAGGTATGCAACAGCAAAACTTGACTGTTATCCTTCATTTTTGAGATTGTTTACATTCTTTCACCTATTAAACACCATTGCAATTTTTAATGGGGATAATGAAAATACAGCACCAGCCAGCAAATCTGAGCCACAAATACTTCAACGTGACTATATTTTAATGTGTTTCAGGGTGGAGGTTCCTTTAATTATAACGTCTGTGTAAAACCGGTGCCTGGTGTGTGTATCTAGACAGCAGGACTAATAAGAACTGCTTGCGTCAGTGTGGGGCAGAGGAGGGGAGTCGTCTGTGATTGACATCTAACTTTTAATAAGGGCAGCTTTTTTTCTTCTTTCATTTGATTGACTGGCTGATTGTGTTAATTGCTAGTGTTATTACAATAATGGTGATAATTGTTAACAGCTACGAATATCAGTATTTTTATTCCTACACAATGAAGGATATTGAACCACGGTTCAGAAAGCTTTTCATGGTTCAAGTATGCATTTCCAACAGGGTGGTCCAGGTTTGGTGTTAGCGTGAAAGGATTGTTGTAGACAGATTTGGAGCCTGGTGCTTTTCAGCCTTTGTCATTTAGCTTGTCGGATTTATGCATGCTGACCGTCTTTCAGAATCTCGCTCTCACTCTAAGCTCTAATCTGTTCTTTTTGGCAGCAGCTGAGGGCTTGGCTTTCTTACTGCTTACTCTACTGGTCAGGGTTTGGTCTCTCTCTCTCTCACACACACGCATATACACACACACAGAGCCCTCCCCATTTATAATGAGCGCTGTTTGCAGAGTGTAAATTTGTCTCTCCCTCCTCAGCAATCAGTCTTTACTTCAGCTCTCTCTCTGGGGAGGCTGCAATCAGGACACTCTGTGTGTGTGTGTGTGTGTGTGTGTGTGTGTGTGTGTGTGTGTGTGTGTGTGTGTGTGTGTGTGTACAAATAGCTGAGTGTGTGTACATGTGTTCGGCGAGAAGACCTAAAGCAGGTAGGCTAACAACTGATGAAAATCTTGCCTTGCCTTGTTTTTAACCCTGCTGGTTAGAGAACTGGGGAAATGGGAATACGGCTTGGTGTGCTGGCGTACCGCATTAGCAAGACTTTGTGAAAACAAAGTGGAAACACAGGGACTATATACAAGCAGTAATTACACAGATAACAAGCCACAGGTGAATTGCATGATGGGAAGACAGAGCAGGGTGGCCTGTAAAGCACATCCCCTGATGTAAAACAACAACAGATTGGTGAGCTTATGAATGCAGCACATTAAAAGGCAAGGATGGGGGTGGCATCGTCCAGTAGCCCAGATGGTGCAATAAAGACAGACTGCTCCGAAGTGTAGCAAGAGATCAGCATCCGTTATTTCTTTCAGCAGGGCTTTAATAGTAATAGTCACAAATCCTTTATTCTGAGGTCAGTACACGGGTTTCTAAAAAAAGATTCTTATGCGGGGAAGATCCTCACTTGACTCACAAGCTTGTCCTGGAGACTGGGCAGGTATGGTACTCCCTGAGGTGGATTAACCAAACCTCAAATCTATGCCTGGTCCAGAGTCCAGCTCAGTGTTCTGCTCTAACAAACCTGGTGAGGTTCAAAGTAATGTCCAAAGGCAAGTCCTTGATGTCTAGGAGGTGTACCATCAAACTGTTCTGAACTATAGCTCTCAGGATTACCTTTGAGAACCCATGACCTAAATGGTAGGAGGCACCAGGTTGTCCTCAATATCTACGGAAGGGCAATGCCTTCCTGAACTCCAGGTGGTGCAGGGTCTAATCCATTTGAGGCTTTTTAAAGCACCTAACCCCACCTGACAGAACAGGGGGCACTTCTTGAAGCAAAGTTGGACTGGGGTCTTCGAGCCCTGTCAAACGATCCATATTCCCATTGCGTCTGGATTGGCTTTTGGCATTGTTACGAAGAAATACAGTGGGTTTTGGGATCTCAGGTGACAACACAATAGACAATTCCATGGGATGACTTGAATAAGAAGAAGAAGAAGAAGATGACAGCCTTTGTTGTCACATATACAAGAAAAGAAATTTATCATATTCTAGCTTGTTAGGAATCTTAGAAGAAGAAGAAGAAGAAGAAGAAGAAGAAGCCTTTATTTGTTACATGCACACTCAAGCACAGTGAAATTCGTCCTCTGCTTTTAACTCATCTGAAGCAGTGAACACACACATGCACACACACAAGTGAGCAATGAACACACACACACATACCCAGAGCAATGGGCAGCAATACTACAGCACCCAGGGAGCAGTTGGGGGTTAGGTGCCTTGCTCAAGGGCACCTCAGCCCAAGGCCGCCCCATGTTAACCTAACCACATGTCTTTGGACTGTGGGGGAAACTGGAGCACCCAGAGGAAACCCACGCAGACACGGAGAGAACATGCAAACTCCACACAGAAAGGTCCCCATCAGTTGCTGGGCTCGAACCCAGAACCTTCTTGAGGTGACAGTGCTAACCACTACACCGCCATGCCACCCAGAATTAGAGTACAGAATTAGCTGACACGGCACTGTGGTACAGAAAGGTTTCATGGCCTTTGCTCACATGCTGAACGGCATTTTGGTGATGCTGGAGCTTGAACTCATAACCTTCTGATCCACCACTGCCCCAGGTGCAGGAGATCCAGTTCAGGGGCTGTCAAAACACCATACTCTATCAAAAATATCATCTGTAGTATGAGTTGTCAACTGGCACACCACACTCTGTATGCAGACCCATAAAAGTATCTCAGCAGATCAAACCAAAGACTCAATCAACATGAAGCACTGCAGCTTCTGTAGTAGATTATCTGTGGCCAGTCACATGCAATCAAGTCAGCTCATCAAGAAAAGAGTTTCCACAGACTTTAATAGACTTATTTTATTTACCCTGTCTGAAGTGATGTCATGCCTTGCTACAAAAAACATCAATGACGGAAGTCTCGAAACAAAGTCCATGGTACTAGTCAAAAGAGGTAATATGAAGTCCCAGTGGTGAATAGTATCCAGTAGTGAATCACCATTCAGTCATGTTAGTCACTTAACCAGACCTTTGTAAGCAAAGAATTATATGTAGCTGGACCTTCACATATTTTTGTTCAATATCCCTGATCCATAGATATCCAGCTCTGTTTGTTTGGTGGGATGGTTGAAGACAAGGCTGCCTTGTTGTTTGTATATAGTGGTCACCTTCTCCAAAGCACAACTTGACAAAGGATGATGACAAAGGGTACCAAGACAACCTCAGCATGAAACAAACCATGACACTGGGAGAGATACACTAATGAGAACACTAATAAGAAATCCTCAGAACTAGGGATCCGACATACCACTTGGAGAATACCAATCGGTCATTAGAGCAGCTGCACAAAACAATGGGTGCAGACCCTGTGGACTCTGCAAGTGTACTGCTGGTGGAAATAGTATCCAGTCAACGTGTGTGTGTGTGTGTGTGTGTGTGTGTGTGTGTGTGTGTGTGTGTGTATGTGTGTGTGTGTGTGTGTGTGTGCGCAAACTCCATTGCACCATACTACACAAGTCCACTGGCTGCATCCACAAGATCTGGTGAAAACTTTTAACCAAATAAGGGAAAGCCATGGCCTAAAGGTTAGAGAAGCAGCTTTGGGAACAAAAAGTTCCTGGTTTGATTCCCTGGACCAGCAGGAATGGCTGAAGTGCCCTTGAACAAGTCACCTAACCCCCAAGTGCTCCCTGGGCTGCCCACTACTGTGAGTATGTCAGGGTCTTGTTGTACATTGCTTTGGATAAGAGTGTCTGCTAATGCCTGTAATGTAAAATATTTTCTTTAGGTTTGAGTGCAAATGTTTTGGACCAGAAATGGATTAAAATGGGCTGAAATAGAAAACGGGGCAGCACGGTGGTGTAGTGGTTAGCGCTGTCGCCTCACAGCAAGAAGGTCGGGGTTTGAGCCCCGTGGCTGGCGAGGGTCTTTCTGTGCGGAGTTTGCATGTTCTCCCCGTGTCCGCGGGGGTTTCCTCCGGTTTCCCCCACAGTCCAAAGACATGCAGGTTAGGTTAACTGGTGACTCTAAATTGAGCGTAGGTGTGAATGTGAGTGTGAATGGTTGTCTATGTGTCAGCCCTGTGATGACCTGGCGACTTGTCCAGGGTGAACCCCGCCTTTCACCCGTAGTCAGCTGGGATAGGCTCCAGCTCACCTGCGACCCTGTAAAACAGGATAAAGCGACTAGAGATAATGAGATGAGATGAAATAGAAAACTGCAGGAAACAATGTCTCAACTAGTTATGGGGTTTTCTGGGGTAAAAATTTTCCTCATATTCTCGCCCATAAAACAGGATTGAATTCAGGTGATTTTGACCAAAAATCACCAACACTACTGGCTGTAGGTAATGACATTTCACTAGAGAGTCTAGAATTTTCTGTCACTAAATGTAACCAATAAGAAGCAACAAGGCTGAAGTTGCTGGCAGGCTCCAGGAATAATCTGTGGCTGGTTGAATAGTAATATACATCAAATTCTCTTCTTGTAAAAGTCGGCAGATCTTGGTAGGGTTAAGTGGCTAGAGTCCGCTCATTTTCCACACTAAACCTGACCAGGAACTGCCAACTTTTACCGAGAAGACTCAGTTTGACACGCATTGCCATTAACCAGCCATAGATTTTTCCTGGAACCTGTCAGCAACTTTGCGCGAATGTCACAGCTACTCAGATCTTCAAACACAAATGTGCTTCAATTACTTTTCAGGACATCATTCTGTTAAATTTTTAATCCAGTGGCTGAAGCTGGTGCAAGGAATCGCGTGCAGATGGAAGACTAGAGAGCCAAAGACATTCTTAAGATTCTGAAGCCTGTGGCCAGAAAAGTGTGTCATCAGATGATGCACAACTCAAAGACTATAAACGATAGTCTTCGTTAATCTTTAATGAAACTTGGAAGACCTCTTCATCAGCTGTGTCCATTCCATTGCACTGCTGTCTGCTGTGTCCAGTCGTGTTGGTTATATTTTGTTTTTTTTGGCTAAATATTTTCCTTGTATGGTTTTAAGACGAGCACTGGCCAGTGAATAAGGAGACATTTTAACCAAAAAAGTGTCTGATGGCAAAGGCGCCATAACTGGCTGTCTTCAAGTCATGGATTGAGCTGTTATATTACAAATTAATATAAATAACATTTCAACACGCTCACACGCACGCTCAAACACACACACACACACACACACACACCAAGGCACAGGCTAGTTTCGACATTGTCTTTCTGTCTTTTTCTCTCATCTCCACTCCACTGCACTCCCCACACTAAACATGAGAGGAAGTTATCGATCCATTGTTTTCTGCGAGTCATACGGTTTTGTGATTGCGGCCATTTAGCGATCGTGAAGCCGCCAGATTGTCTGACCGCAGGCTTGCGTGTGGACGCGCGTGCTGAGCTCAACTGTGAGTGTGTGCTCACATGTTTGTGTGTCAAATACGAAGATCTGGGGTAGTGAGTAACAGCCAAAAGCTTTTCAGGATAAGCCAAGGTGTGTGTGTGTGTGTGTGTGTGTGTGTGTGTGTGTGTGTGTGTGTGTGTGTGTGTGTGTGTGCGTGCGTGTGAGTGTGGTTGCAATAGGGTATGCAGGTTAGTGTAGTTTTCAGCCTGGTCTCCTGAGAGAAAGATTAAGCCAGAAAGCGTGAGAAAGACAAAGATGAAGGTAGATCAGGGAGAGAGGGACAGTCACACTGAGTCAGATAGAAGGGAGGAAAAAACTCTGTGTGTGTGTGTGTGTGTGGCAGGATGAGGTATTATGGGAATGTTTTTTCTCGCTCTGATCACTCTGTGAGTGCTGAGAGACATTTCAGCTAAGCACAACATGCAACACTACAGTGTGTGTGTGTGCGTGTGTGTGCGTGCGTGCGTGTGTCATGTCCTGCTTTTCTCATCTGCTTTCATTCTTCCGTTCTTTGTATCAGTCCAAAGCCTGAGTCACTCAGAGACTTCAGTCTCACACAGACACATGGCTCACAGTGTAGTCGCTCCTGCCCTGACCAGAGTCTCACCGTCGCTGGAGGGGCGTGTCTCTGCAAAAAAAGTAACCTGTCAATCATCAAAGGATGGATTGCAGATCAGTCAAGTGTCGTTTTATTTACATTACCTAGCTAACTAGCTAGACAGTGAAGTAGGTGTGTCTTCAGTGTGTCAGTCACAGAGAAAAGGCGTGGCCTCTGTCTGTCAGTCCCACTGAAAGACATGTGTCTTTGGTGACTGTCAGTCAGAGACAACAAGGCGTGTCCTCTATATCGCTGTCATAGAGAAGGAGGCATGTCCTATGTGTCTGTCAGTCAGTTAGGAGGTGTGTCCTATGTGCCTCCTTCTCTCAGTCAAAGAAGGAGGCAGGTCCTCTGTGCCTGTCAGTCACTGTGAAGGAGGCGTGCCCTCTGTGCCTATTAGTCACTGTGAAGGAGGCGTGCCCTCTGTGCCTTTCAGTCACTGTGAAGGAGGCGTGCCCTCTGTGCCTGTCAGTCACTGTGAAGGAGGCGTGCCCTCTGTGCCTTTCAGTCACTGTGAAGGAGGCATGCCCTCTGTGCCTGTCAGTCACTGTGAAGGAGGCGTGCCCTCTGTGCCTTTCAGTCACTGTGAAGGAGGCGTGCCCTCTGTGCCTTTCAGTCACTGTGAAGGAGGCATGCCCTCTGTGCCTGTCAGTCACTGTGAAGGAGGCGTGCCCTCTGTGCCTTTCAGTCACTGTGAAGGAGGCATGCCCTCTGTGCCTATTAGTCACTGTGAAGGAGGCGTGCCCTCTGTCCCTTTCAGTCACTGTGAAGGTGTGTTCTCTGTGCCTGTCAGTCAGACAAGGAGGTGTGTCCTCTGTGTCTTTCAGTCAGAGAAGGAGGCATGTCCTCTGTGTCTGTCAGTCAGAGAAGGCGTGTCCTCTGTGCCTGTCAGTCACTGTGAAGGAGGCATGTCCTGTGCCTGTCAGTCAGAGAAGGAGGTGTGTCCTCTGTGCCTGTCAGTCACTGTGAAGGAGGTGTGTCCTCTGTGTCTTTCAGTCAGAGAAGTAGGTGTGTCTTCTGTATCTTTCAGTCAGAGAAGGAGGTGTGTCCTCTTTCTCTTTCAGTCAGAGAAGGAGGCGTGTCCCCTGTGCCTGCCAGTCACTGTAAAGGAGGCATGCCCTCTGTGCCTGCCAGTTACTGTCAAGAAGGCGTGTCCTCTGTGCCTGTCAGTCACTGTAAAGGAGGTCTGTCCTCTGTGCCTGTCAGTCACTGTAAAGGAGGTGTGTCCTCTGTGCCTGTCAGTCACTGTGAAGGAGGCGTGTCCTCTGTGCCTGTCAGTCAGAGAAGGAGGTGTGTCCTCTGTGCCTGTCAGAGGACATGCCTCCTTCAAAGTGACTGTGCCTGTCAGTCACTGTGAAGGAGGCGTGCCCTCTGTGCCTGCCAATCACTGTGAAGGAGGTGTGCCTTCTTTGTCTTTCAGTCAGAGAAGGAGGCGTGTCCTCTGTGCCTGTCAGTCACTGTCAAGGAGGCATGTCCTCTGTGCCTGTCAGTCACTGTGAAGGAGGTGTGTCCAATTTGTCTTTCAGTCAGAAAGAAGGAGGTGTGTCCTCTGTGTCTCTCCACTCCACTAGCCCGGCATGTTGTAAACCTGGCTTGCATTTTTCATTTCGCTAAAATTAAATTTTTATGACACAGAGCGTACCTCCTCACTCGCAATCCGGCCATCCCCCACACAACGATTCACTGCTCTGGACTGAACAAAGGGAGGTAAGTTGTGGAATAGAGATTTTGCTTTGCTAACTATACAATGACATTCAGGTGGGTGGGGTTTACACATCAAGACTGTGCCTAGCTGTAGCTAGCTAGCAAGGTAAGTTAGGTGCTACGATGAGTAGATATTTAGCATCGTGTACACAATAAACATGTTTCACATGAGGAGTCGTGGGTCAAAAATATTCCTATGGCAGGTGACAAACAAACGTTTTTCCTTCACAATAAATAAATATTTATAAAGGGAGATGAAGAAATGGTACAGTCCAGGGTAGGGGTGTCCAGAAGTGTCATTTACACATGTGGGGTTTTTAACACAGCTGGAGAAACATCATAGTGTTTACCACAAATACAATCCTGCACATCTCATTTTTAGAAATTCTACCAACCTTCTTCTTATTTGTTTTTTTGAGGGTGTTAGTCTTAATGTGACTCCGCCCCTCGTGTACTTTCCAGTGCAAGCTTTCTCTCTCTCTCTCTCTGTCTGTCTCTCACACTATAATCATACAGAAGTGGACAGAGGAAGAGAAATTGATGCTGTGTGTGTGTGTGTGTGTGTGTGTGTGTTTTGAATGCAGTGTGTCTGCTGTATTAGAGGATTGATGCCTGGGGTTACAGGCTTGTCTGGCATATCTGACAGGCTAAACTGTGCTAGCAGATGACAGCACACACCCATTTCTCACACACACACACACACACACACACACACACACACACACACACACACACAGGCCTTTTTTGGCCCTTTTTTATTCTCTCTCTGGTGCATTTTGAGGTCAGCCACGCTGCAGCATCAGAGAGGATGCATTAGAGGCCGTGGGAACACACACACACACACACACACACACACACCATGCTGCTGCGTTTATATTGATTATTTTTTCTTGGCTGAGAACCCTAACTGTGAGAGAGAGAGAGTTGTTGTTGCAAGCCATGCTGAATTGGTGTGTGTGTGTGTGTGTGTGTGTGTGTGTGTGTGTGTGTGTGTGTGTGTGTAAAATAAAGAAGACAGGAGACTTAGGGGCCCTGCCGTGAAGGTTTCAGATTTACAGAGAGAACCAAACTCACACTCATAATCTCTTTCTCTCTCTCTCTCTCTGAGTGTCTCTCGCCCTCTCTGCACTCCTTCAAGGTAATCTGATTGTACAGCTACTGCAGCCTGTAATCTCACCCCAACAAATTCCGACCTCTCTCTCTCTCTCTCTGTTTATCTGTTTGTTGGTGTAGAGAAGGGTGGAGAGAGAAGGAAAGATGGAGGGAGTGATAAAGGGAGGGATGTAGGAAGCAAATTGTACTGGAGAGGAATGTCACAATTCAGCTGTACACACACACACACACACACACACACACACACACACAGCAATCTGACCCTTTTTTTTCTAAAAGTGTACAAGGCTTTTAAAAGCTGCAGTGGCACAGGTGTTCCCTCTGTGTGTGTGTGTGTGTGTGTGTGTGTGTGTGTGTGTGTGTGTGTGTGTGTGTGCGTGCATATGTGTGAGAGAGAGAGACAGGTCGGAATTTGTTGGGGTGAGATTACAGGCTGCAGTAGCTGTACAATCAGATTACCTTGAAGGAGTGCAGAGAGGCCGAGAGACACTCAGAGAGAGAGAGAGAGAGAGCGCGAGAAAAACCAGATGAGGGACTGAAAGACAGAAATAGAGAGAGAGATTTTCTTTTAATCCGCCTCATTTGTCCCTCCCTGTCGCACCACCCTGCGTTCACACTCGCAGCTATTTTCGTACTTTACGTCGCCTAAATCAGTTGTTAGCTTCCATTCCTCAGACAAGCGTTCTGCTGGTTGCCATGGCAGCACCAGGATAGTCGTCACATCATGTTGTGATGTGCGTTTTTATGCAGATTGAGTGTGTCATATGTTTATTTGGCAATAAGCCAGTTTTTATCCTTATTTGGTAAAAATAGCCAATATTGGCTAACAGTTCAATTCTATTCATTAAGCCTCATTTATCCAACTGAATCCGAACTGATTTACTCGCAAGGGTGTGTGCATTTACTATGTAAACAAATGTACTCCCTTGAACTTTTGCCTTTGATGGGCTTTGTAAGTTTTGTGGGCGTGGTTAAATGTAAATCCTGAAGACTCTTTCTCTGTGTCTGAAATCGCTCCCTACTCACTATATAGAGCACTATACAGTGAGGACGCCATTTTGTAGTGCTTCCCGAAACCTCAGTGAGGATTATTTACACCCTATATAGTGCACTCAAAGTATCCCACAATGCATCACGAAAAGCAGTGTACAACGATGGTGACTAATCAAAGCACTATATCCCGTCATGCATTGCGGTCGTGCTGAAAGAAATCAAATTAAAAGTCTCAAATGTGATTTAATAAAAGGCCGCGGCAAAGAAGAAAGAATTCAGCCTTGATTAAAAGGAACTGAAAGCTGCAGGTACTTTGTATTGATTAATGTGTGAAATGCGCTCAGTATGATATGGATTTATCACAACAACACACGCATGTATTTATTATTTTGAAAAGCCGACTGATCTGGCACGTTTTAACTGTGCGACAGTAATGATGTAAATACCAGCGTGACGGACTAGTGTCCGAAAGAGTTTTTTCATTTTACCAATGAGCTCACTATATAATCCTCTATATAGTAATTCCCTATATAGGGAGTAGTGAACGAGTGAGTGATTTCGGACACAGACTTAGTAATTTACGACTGATTGGCGTTTACCTACATAGACACGTGGGGATGAATAAAATCAGGTTTGAGTTGAGCTACAAAAACATTCACACAACTTTACTAGAACGAGGCCTAATTAACAAGCTAGTCATGCAAAAAAAACAAACCAAAACCACACATTAATGTTGTTTGGAGATCTATGTAACTTCCATTTATTATCAGTAGGTGTGGCCTATTTATCCAATAACTCCAACCACCCTGAACACACACCCCTTAAAAACCCACTAGTCATCTTTCTTATCGTAGCTTGATGTAGCTATGTTGTATGTTGAAAATTTCGGAGGAATCAAACTCACCTGTGGTCTTTATAGCGTAACGATTTTATGCCTCTGCGAAAACTGATAAATCGTTGAAATTGGTTTCTCAGAACGAGGGAGTTCACAGGAATCGGGTGGTTCATGGTTGGTAAAGCGAAGCGTCCTGGGTCCTGGTTAAACTTGACTGTTGCTTCAGGTTTAATCACATCTCCTGACCCGCCCCTTTTTGTTTGCCCTGCCTCCACTCTCAGTGTTCAGTTCAGGTAACACTCTATCATCTCATCTCATCTCATTATCTGTAGCCGCTTTATCCTGTTCTACAGGGTCGCAGGCAAGCTGGAGCCTATCCCAGCTGACTACGGGTGAAAGGCGGGGTTCACCCTGGACAAGTCGCCAGGTCATCACAGGGCTGACACATAGACACAGACAACCATTCACACTCACATTCACACCTACGCTCAATTTAGAGTCACCAGTTAACCTAACCTGCATGTCTTTGGACTGTGGGGGAAACCGGAGCACCCGGAGGAAACCCACGCGGACACGGGGAGAACATGCAAACTCCGCACAGAAAGGCCCTCGCCGGCCACGGGGCTCGAACCCAGGACCTTCTTGCTGTGAGGCGACAGCGCTAACCACTACACCACCGTGCCGCCCACACTCCATCATGGAAATCTTAAAAGTTAAACATTAGGTTAGCAAAGTATCACATTTTCAATTGCACTTAAATGGTGAAATGTGTACAAGCAAAGAGCAAGCTTCTTTTTTTTAACAGGAACACAAGAATAAACACAGGACACGCCCACCCCTTCTCTCTTCTGACCCATTTTTCTCTTTCTCTCGACAGGAACATGGCAGTGAGGTGGCAGGCATCAGGACCTTCAAAGGACTGATAAAGTGATACGTCCTGACAGTCATAATCCCTGTGTGTGACAATTTACTGCATGTATACATATCGGCGTGTGTGTGTGTGTGTGTGTGTGTGTGTGTGTGTGAGTGAGATGGTTACTATAAAATGAAACCTGAAATGAAATGAGACACAAAACCTTCTGTCTTTAATTTTTCATTTGTATCCTGGTGAGAAAGTACAGATCCTGGACGTGACCCTCTTCAGGATGAAGTACGAACAGAAGCCAGAGTCAAAATCCCAGGAATATTACAACTTACGACTCACAGCGAGACGAGGCCTCCCAGAGGTTTGGGTATAAACTTCTGGAACATTCAGAAGAAAAAGGAGAAAGTCTTCACAATCTGTGACAATGTTTGAGAACTTAAGTTTAAAAAAATAGAGCAACAGGAGAAACGTGTGGACATTCAGAAACTGGAGAAAATGATGTTTAACGATGCAAATGCGAGGCACTCGTGGGAAAGCCGTGATGGTGGTTATGACGTCCCATGTTTCGTGTATGAAAGCGCTAGAAGCTCTGAGTCTCTCACATCAGCATCAGCTTTTCTTTTCTTTTTAAAGGAGAAATAATGTTGGAGATATTGATGGACAAATGATTCATGAATCTGCCCTCACTGGCCACCTTCATAGGAACCTGTTCTTGATTCTAAGATCCCTGTTCTTGGCTGCAGGAGTGGAACCCAATGTGTTCTTCTTTCTGCTGTTGCATGCTGAGATGCTTTTCTGCTCACCACGGTTGTAAAAAGTGATTATATGAGATACTATATCCTTCCTGGAAAAAAAAAGTTTGAACCACCTCAAATCTGTCCATTTTCTGATCTCTGACCCTCTCTTATCAACAAGGCAGGTTTTTTTTTTATTTTCCACCCACATAACTGTCATTCACTCACTCACTCACTCACTCGATGTTTTTTTTGGCACCATTCTGTGTAAACTCTAGAGACTGTTGTGTGTGAAAACCCCAGGAAGGAGGTCAGCAGTTTCTGAAATACTCAAACCAGTCCATCTGGCTCAAACCAACACCCATACCACAGTGAATGAAAGTCACACTTTCTTTGAGATCACAATTTTTCCCGTTCTGATGTTTGAACATTGTGAACATTAACTGAAGCTTTTGATTTGACACTTTGTGCTGCTGTCAAGGGGTTGGGAACTGCATCAAACAAAACAAGAGTGCTCCGAGAGCACAATATCCCCCGCTGGCAACTCAGCCATTACTCTGATAAAATGCGACTGAATTGAATGAAATTGCAATATGCGTATTACCGACATAGAACAAAGAATCCTGCCAAGTTTTGTGAAATTCCTCCAAAAATTGTGAGAGGAGTTGATTTCAGAAGGTGAGGACCCTTCCTGGGATAGACGGACGGACATCGCCACGACATAATCCCCCTTCGGGCCTTTCAATTAGTGGGGGATAAAAATTGTGAGGGAAGTTGATTTCAGAAAGCAAGCACACCTTGATGAACTTGCCAAAGTACAAGTTTGTTAGGGCAGCACGGTGGTGTAGTGGTTAGCACTGTCGTCTCACAGCAAGAAGATCGGGGTTCGAGCCCCGTGGCCGGCGAGGGCCTTTCTGTGCGGAGTTTGTATGTTCTCCCCGTGTCCGCGTGGGTTTCCTCCGGGTGCTCCGGTTTCCCCCACAGTCCAAAGACATGCAGGTTAGGTTAACTGGTGACTCTAAATTGAGCGTAGGTGTGAATGTGAGTGTGAATGGTTGTCTGTGTCTATGTGTCAGCCCTGTGATGACCTGGCGACTTGTCCAGGGTGTACCCCGCCTTTCGCCCGTAGTCAGCTGGGATAGGATCCAGCTTGCCTGCGACCCTGTAGAACAGGATAAAGCGGCTAGAGATAATGAGATGAGATGAGACAAGTTTGTTAATAATCAAGGGCATAACTCTGGGAAAACTTGCCCAAATTAAACGAAATTTCACTATGCGTATAACTGTCATACAACAAAGCCTTCTGCCAAGTTTGGTGAAGAATCAAGGGTCAAAACTCTGGTAAAATTTTCACAAACGAAATTAAATCACGTTCTGCGTATTACCGTCATATAACAAGGCCTTTTTCCAAGCTTCAAGAAATTCGTCCAGAAATTGTGAGAGGAGTTGATGTCAGAAGGCAAACACACCTTCATGAAATTGTCAAAGTACAAGGTGGTTAATCAAGGGCTGTAACTCTGGTAAAATGCGACCGAATTGAACAAAATAACAACATGCGTACTACCGACATATAACAAGGCCTTTTACCAAGTTTAGTGAAATTCCTCCAGAAATTGTGAGAGGAGTTCATTTCAGAAGGTGAGTACCCTTCCCAGGACGGACAGATGGACGGAAATTGCCATGACATAATCCCCCTTCGGGCCTTTTGGCCAGCAGGGGATAACAAGAGGTGGATGGGTGTTCCTAATGAAGTGGCCAGTGAGTGCATTAGTGTAAAACCTCTAGTACCATGTTTCGTTGTTGCCCAGAAACCTCACTGACCTCATCGACTAAAAATGGTTCATGAACGTAATAATAATTCTGTATACGGTCAGCTCGTGAGGTCAGTGCAGCGACTGTTATTGTTATTATTGCCAAACAAAGCGCTTCGCATGCGATCGCCTGCACTACGGTTACACCGTCGAGGTTCCTCACGCCACATGCTGAAGTCTTTCGGTTCAGTCAGGTTTGTTTTCTTTCTCTGGTTGTTAAATCTACTTTTAAACAATTATGATTTTAAAAAGAAAAAGGAAAAACGAGTAAAGCAGACATGGAATCTGATGCTCGGGTTGCCTGGGTTACTGATTTGTTCGAATGCGAACATAAACACACACGACATCACTGAGACACCGCTGTGCAACTGGAATTCTGCTCTTTGGGGGAAATACGACTTCCTTCCTGGAACCTGAAAGCTTAAAAATCCTGTCCTGAGAATTTACAACTGTAAAAAAAACCCTACAATAAAAAAAAATCTGACAAAATGACAACATTGCATGGTGTGTGTGTGTGTGTGTGTGTGTGTGTGTGTGTGGTACTTCCCCAAGATCTCAGCTCCCCATGTGTGGTAATTGCTGGGCGCCTGACACCTGCACGCTGAAGGGCTCTTTCCCCTGCAGAGTCTCTCTACACACACACACACACACACACACACACACACACACACACACACACACACAGAGCTTGTAAAACATGCATACACAGTGACGTCCACAGCCTCTAACCACTTTGTTTGCCACGCCATTACAACAGCAAGACACACAGGAAAAACACCTAACTGACCATTAAAACACACACACACACACACACACACACACACACACACACACACACACACACACACACACACAAAGAGATAGAGAGAGAGAGAGAGAGAGAGAGAGAGAGAGAGAGAGAGAGAGAGGGAGGGAGGAGGGAAATGAGACAAGTGTGTGTGCTGTGACCTTTCTTCCAAATGTCAGCAGCGTGAGTTGCGATTAATGGTGTGTGTGTGTGTGTGTGTGTGTGTGTGTGTGTGTGTGTGTGTGTGTGTGTGTGTGCGCTCACTTCACCCGGTCATGCTTTCTCCAAAAATCCCCCCAAAGAGGAAAAAACATACGAGGAGTTTTCACAGAACTCCCCTGATTTACACGAAGAGATGGACCAACTGCGGAACGAGGGAGGAAATGAGAGAGGGAGGGAGAGAGAGAGAGAGAGAGAGAGAGAGAGAGAGGGAGAGAGAGGGAGGGAAGTGAATTTAATCACAAGGTCACTTCTCGTCCTGGGTGACGGCAGAGCAGACTAATGGAGAGAGAGAGAGAGAGAGAGAGAGAGAGAGAGAGAGAGAGAGATGAGGGTTGAGGGAAGGAGATGGTGAGAGTAAGGTCATCAGCTGTGAGCTGGACCAGTGCAGGTTAAAAGAGGTGAGGCCAGGAAAAGAGAGAGAGAGAGAGAGAGAGAGAGAGAGAGAGAGAGAGAGAGACTGTGGGAAAGGGATGTCAAGGACATTTCATGTTCCCAGTGAGCGCAAAGGGAAACAGAATGATAGATAGAGGGAGAGACGGAGTGATGGATAGAAGGAGAGACACGAAGATAGATAGAGAGGAAATGAAAGAGGGAGAGTCACAAATATAGGAAGCCAGACCAACAGACAGGAGAGACAGAAAGATAGAAGAAGATAAAATAATAGATAGAGACACAATGTTAGGTGGAAGGAGAACAGGAACAGAGACGGAAAAAGACAGGAAGATTGAGAGAAGGAGACAGTGATGGATAGAAAGAGATATACAAAGATAGGCAGAAGGAGAGACAGACTGACAGAAAATCTAAAGACAAAAATGTAAAGAGAAACAGAACTATAGATATTTCTACCTCTATTTCTGTTTCTCCTTGCCATCGTTGTTTATCTCATTCTGTGCATCATTTTGTCTATCCTTCTGTCCTCTCCTTTCAAAAGATCGGAGAGACAAAAAAAATTGAGACAAGGCATTAGACTGGAGAGACAAAAATAAAAAAGAGAGAGACACAATGAAAGACCAGGGAGACAAAAATAAAAAAGAGAGACATGGCAATAGATCAGAGAGACAAAAAATAAAAAGAGAGACATAAAGATAGACCAGAGAGATAAAGATAAAAAAGAGAGACACAAAGATAGATCAGAGAGACAAAAATAAAAAAGAGAGAGACAGTGATAGACCAGAGAGACAAAAAAGAGAGACACAATGATAGACCGGAGAGACAAAAATAAAAAGAAAGACAATAATAGACTGGAGAGACAAAAATAAAAAAGAGAGAGACAGTGATAGTCCAGAGAGACAAAAAAGAGAGACACAATGATAGACCGGAGAGACAAAAATAAAAAGAAAGACAATGATAGACTGGAGAGACAAAAATGAAAAAGAGAGATACAATGATAGACCGGAGAGACATGAATAAAAAAGAGAGACAGTGATAGACTGGAGAGACAAAAATAAAAAAGAGAGACACAATGATAGACTGGAGAGACAAAAAAGAGAGACACAGACCAGAGTGACAAAAATAAAAAGAGAGACATAGTCAGAGACCAGAGTGACAAAAATAAAAAAGAGAGACACAATGATAGATCAGAGAGACAAACAAAAAAACAGAGACACAAACATAGACTGGAGAGACAAAAATAAAAAAGAGAGACACAATGAAAGACCAGGGAGACAAAAATAAAAAAGAGAGACATGGCAATAGATCAGAGAGACAAAAAATAAAAAGAGAGACATAAAGATAGACCACAGAGACAAAGATAAAAAAGAGAGACACAAAGATAGACCGGAGAGACAAAAATAAAAAAGAGAGACAAAGTATTAGACTGGAGAGACAACAATAAAAAAGACAGACACAATGATAGTCCAGAGAGACAAAAAAGAGAGACACAATGATAAACTGGAGAGACTAAAATAAAAAAGAGAGCTACAATGATAGACCGGAGAGACACAAATAAAAAAGAGAGACAGTGATAGACCGGAGAGACAAAAATAAAAAAGAGAGACACAATGATAGACTGGAGAGACAAAAAAGAGAGACACAGACCAGGGAGACAAAAATAAAAAGAGAGACATAGTAATAGACCGGAGAGACAAAAATAAAAAAGAGAGACACAATGATAGATCAGAGAGACAAACAAAAAAACAGAGACACAAACATAGACTGGAGAGACAAAAATAAAAAAAGAGAGACACAATGATAGACCAGAGAGACAAAAATAAAAAAGAGAGACACAGTGATAGACTGGAGAGACAAAAATAAAAAGAGAGACACAAACATAGACCGGAGAGACAAAAATAAAAAAGAGAGACACAATGATAGACCAGAGAGACAAAAATAAAAAGAGAGACACAAACATAGACCGGAGAGACAAAAATAAAAAAGAGAGACACAATGATAGACCGGAGAGACAACAATAAAAAAGAGAGACAGTGATAGATCAGAGAGACAAAAATAAAAAAGAGAGATACAAAGATAGACCAGAGAGACAACAATAAAAAAGAGACACAATGATAGATCAGAGAGACAAAGATAGACCAGAGAGACAAAAATAAAAAAAGAGAGACACAGTGATAGACCGGAGAGACAAAAATAAAAAAGAGATACACAGTGATGGGCCAGAGAGACAAAAATACAAAAAGAGAGACACAATGATAGATCAGAGACAAAAATAAAAAGAGACACAAAGATAGACTAGAGGGACAGAGAGAATGATAGACTGATTTTCTGTCCCAATACCGATACTACTAACTTTTGTATCATCCTGTGCTCCATCTTTTCATCCAGGTTTGTAGCTAAATGAGCAATTTTTTAAGTGACCCGGTCTTTTTCCCACCAAACTCCGCTGAAGACAATGTTAAAAAAATAATCATTTTTCTAATCTAATATGTTTTGATATTTTGGTGTATAATAATGTATGTCTCAAATTCAATTTAATACGCACTTCTAGATGTCCACAAAAGTAGCATGAATACAAATGTCGCTAAATAGTTCTCAGGAAGCGTCCTCCGCTAGCTAGCGAGACGCAGTTGCTTGTTAGCACTCAGCTACATTCTTATCTGCATTTTGCCTTCATCGTATACATCTGCTTCTTGGTACACATACATAGCTTAGCTTCTTTAATGCTGGCCTTGAATTTGTGTCAAAAAGCTAATTGTTTAAACGTTATTTCTTACATTGGGAAAAAAAACCCGGTACATGAATTAAGAGTTGAATTAACGATGCAGGGAAGAAGGACATGTTTCAGAGTGACCAGGTAGCGAGTCGGAGTTTTGGTTTCGATGCTGAGCAACTAAAATTTGATGTGGTTTCTGAATTCATAGGTAGCTAATGCTGTTCAGCGCTGTCAGGTACCACAGGCGCGACTTAGCCGGTATCGTTGTGATAATCTGTTAACGTGATCCTCCTGCGTATCCAGTAAATATTGAACGCAATTCCAGTCGCCGGAAAATAAACGTTTGTGAAATATCTGAAAGGAAACGTGGGTAATGACACCGTGGAGCAAAAAAAAAAAAGGCTGCTTTTACCGGATGAGGCCCGGAGACATCGGAGATAAGGGTTCAGCGAGACGGGCATTAATGTTTAATGTCATAAAACTGCAGCCAGAGAACGGGCGTGTGTGTGTGTGTGTGTGGGGGGGGGGGTTACAGAGAGAGAGGGAGAGAGGAGGGGTCAGAGAGAGAGAGACAGAGAGAGAGAGAGAGAGGACAGAGAGCAGTGCTAAACAGTGGCAGAGGACCGAGCTAATGGCTGTTCACCTTGCCTTGTTCTCTCTGAGCTCACACACACACACACACACACACACACACACACACACACACACGTGGCTGTCTTTTTAATGTAGCAGTTACCATGGTCGCTGGAGAGCACTCCACAGCTGAGGCTGGCTGGCAAGCGACGTGTGTGTGTGTGTGTGTGTGTGTGTGTGTGTGTGTGTGTGTGTGTGTGTGTGTGTGTGTGTGTGTGTGCGCGTTTGGGTCCTTGTCAAGTCATACACACTCTCACCAGTCAGTGTCAGCACAGGGTTGGCCCTTGCTTCCAGCTCTACCCTCCTCACACACACACACACACACACACACACACACACACGCGCGCACACACCTCATTGCACTCCTAATTTGCACATGACGCCTCAACACGCCAGGCCATTACTCATTTGTACAGCTCTGGTTTAAAAACGCCTGAGCCAGCAGCCCTGAACACACACACACACACACACACACAGAGCGAGAGAGAGATGTGTGTGTACAAGCACACACGAAACACAAACCAAAAACCACTAAACAAGCACAGAAGCGTAAAAAAAACCCCACACACCCACAAAATACACACGGACAAAATCAGCATAACAAACTGGAACTGGATTTCCTGATTTGACTGAGTGACGTGTCCCTGGGTCAACATGGGCGGGGCTTGGCTTCAACACGAGCTGTCAATCACAAACTTCCCCGTGTGATTTCACCCGCCAGCTTTTTCTTTTCACTTCTTCAGCATGGTGGGCTGTTTTGCTCGCTCGTGAACTTTAATATGAAAATAGCTAAGTTAATCTTAGCTCGTTAAGCTAGTTAATGACTAACGTGAGCTAGCTTGCTATAGAGAGGATTAGTTTGAATCCCAGAATAAAATCGTTCACGTTATAACGTTACCCTGTCCACACTCACGCCCAACAAGTCACTCCTGTCGCTTGGAGTTTGTCTTATGGGTGTGTACTGAAAGCTCCTGTTGTCGCTCATGGGTGTGGCCTATGTGAAGCTTCCAAAGCTAACACGTTAGGCAGCTGGGCCATAGAAGGTTCACGCTGCACGCTGCATGCTGCACACTACACGCTACACGCGTGTAAAGAAAAGTGGACAAACGTAGCATGACTTGCTCTGGGCCATAGAACGGCGTTCACGTTGCACGCTGCACACTTCACGCGTGAAGCGTGAAATGAACATGCACACTTTTTTCTAGGTGTGAAGATGGAAATTCCAGTCAATGCATGCGGTCACCGCCGCGCCAGCCAATCAGAACGGGTCTAGGGAGATAACTCTATGCTTTCAGGGGAAAACTTCAGAAAAAATATAATTGAATGGTATAATTGAAAAATAGTTCTTCATCGGGATTGTCAAGCAGATTATAGAATGTTCGGTGAAATTCACCACGGGTTTCTCTCAGAAGGAAGTGTTCTCGGCTCCAAATTCTGTTCCTTTTTCTCTTCCTCTGTCTCAGTAAAAGCAGAATGAGGCAATCGTCGTCATCCGAAGAGTCCATATTGTTGGTTACTCGGTCAAAGTAGAACAGACGCAACACGTGAACATCCAAGCATGAAGTTTAATGGCCCAGGGTCCGGTTCTTCACGTGAACGTGTAGCGTGTAGCGTGCAGCATGCAGCGTGAACCTTCTATGGCCCAGCAGCCTTAAAGAAGAATTAAGCAACGTACTACCAGTGTGAAAAAAGGCAGTGCGGTTTGTACGTGATGCTTCGTACTCGCTCTCGGATTAGATTAGATTAGATTAGCAAACCGCGCTCACCTATGTTCAGCAGAGACACAGACGAGATCTCCACGGCTTCCTCGCAATCGCTTCGCTGCCGCCTGTCCTCTTCAATTTACATACAGTAACCTGCAGCGGGGTTAAAAAGTGAAGGTCAAAGGTCACCGACCCTGAGGGAGCGTGTCTGACGCAGGCCATCCTGTTTCCTTCCCACCTGTCAATCAGCGCAGACGAGAAGGAACAGGCCACGCGCCATTAGGCCAGCGCACACACACACGCAGAGGTCTGCGTCAGATCGGTCCCCGCGTTTATGAACGCATAAATCCTGCGCTCGCAAGGTGGAGGCTGGGAGGATTTGTGAAACACGCGTGCGTGTGCGCGCTCCGACGAGCTCTCCTCGCGCGAGAGAGTAATCGAATCGCGCTGTCACGCGGAAAGAATTATTCCCCCCGTATCGCCGAGCAGCCGGTAATTGGATACGATTTAACATTCGCCGCTGCTAGACTGGTTACACACACACACGCACGCACACGCACATTTATTTATTTATATTAACGTGGAGAAAAATCCCACTGAGGCTTGTACCCCCGCCCACCACACACACACACACACACACACCGAGCGGCGCGAGGGAGGCTGTGGCGGAGGAATCATCTTTCAGCACTCGTAAAGCACGCCTCGCCGTGACAAACGGATTAATGGCTGTGTGCGTGTGAGAGCCTGTGCGAGGCTGCAGGGTGTGTATGTGTGTGTGTATGTGTGTGTGTGTGTGTGTGCACACGCTCCACGTTTAACCGACACACACATCGAAGCACGCGCACAGGTTAAAGAACATTTGGAACAGAGTTAAAAGGCGAAAACAAAATAAGGAAGAAGGCCGCGCGCGCATGTGTTTGTGACTGGTGGCGCGCGCAGCAAGCTTTGAAATCTGCATTTGAAGGCGCGCGCGCACACTGAGCCAAGAGACCTTTACACGCTGAGTGTGCGCGTGCGTGCGAGCTCGAGCGGATGACGGTAAAAATAAAAAAAAAAGTGCCTCATAAAGTCCCGCTTTAACGAGACACAGGCTCGTTAAAGCTCCGCGTTTCACAGGCTGCCCACTGAAGGCTCGTCTGGCCGAATGAGCTCCTCTCTACTCAAACTCAGGACCGGACAGGAAATCTAACGCTACGTTCACACTGCAAGGCTTAATGCTCAATTCCGATTTTTTTGTGAAATCCGATTTTTTTGTGAGGTCGTTCACATTAACAAATATATGCGACTTGTATGTGATCCTCAGTATGAACGAAAAGCGACCTAAAAGTGTTCCGCATGCGCACTGCAGGATACGACGACGTCACACGCAGTGAGCATGGCCAGTGTTTACGGAAGTAAAACCGCCCGGTTGCGGTATGACCCATCCAATCTAGCTTGAATAGCTGCATCCCCCCAAATGGAAATCAGCTCCCTAACCTCTGCGTCCTTCCATTGAGAAGATTCAGAACCTTCACAGCCCGAAGCGTCCCTTCGAAGATCGGATTTGAGTCACTTCAGCCTGCAGTGTGAACGTAGCCTAAATCATATCTCCGTGGAGATTATGGCTACGTTCACACTGCAGGCTGAAGTGACTCAAATCCGATCTTTTCGCCCATATGTGACCTGTATCCGATCTTTTATTGACAATATGAACGACACAGATCCGATTTTTTCAAATCCGACCCAGGCCATTTGGATATGTGGTGCTAATTCCGATTCCTATCCGCTCTTTTCATATGCGACTTCAGTCTGAACCGCCAGGTCGCATTCATCCGACTTACACGTCATCAACAAGCCACAAACGTCACTATTCTGCGCTGAAGTAGGCGGCGGGTCTCTCAAAAAAAGTTACAACAACATGACGCATAATCACGGGCGCAGATAGAGGGTGGGACGAGTCAGATTTAAATTCACCTCGTTCGGTCCCCCCTACTTATAGGGAGGAAAAAACATCTATGCTGTCTTTCTTTGCATAAGGCAAACCTCACGGAAAAATCAAAAGACTAATTACCATTCGGTTTATTGAGGTGCACAGCAGTGCATACATAGTTGCAACAACTCACATAAAACAAAGACTGATATTCGGTTGGTTGAGCTGCGCAGACTGCACAGGTTGCGAGCTCGAGCTTGGTTGCTATGGTTACTAACAACAAGTTTGACAGGCATGTTGGGGTTGGTTTGCTGGCAGCTTTGTCCCCCCCAGTTTTTTGTCCCCCCCCAGTTCAAAAAACGTATCTGCGCCCCTGCGCATGACATCAATGCGAGGGACGCTTCGGGCTGTGAAGGTTCTGAATCTTCTCAATGGAAGGACGCAGAGGTTAGGGAGCTGATTTCCATTTGGGGGGATGCAGCTATTCAAGCTAGATTGGATGAGTCATACCGCAACCGGGCGGTTTTACTTCCGTAAACACTGGCCATGCTCACTGCGTGTGACGTCGTCGTATCCTGCAGTGCGCATGCGGAACACTTTTAGGTCGCTTTTCGTTCATACTGAGGATCACATACAAGTCGCATATATTTGTTAATGTGAACGACCTCACAAAAAAATCGGATTTCACAAAAAAATCGGAATTGAGCATTAAGCCTTGCAGTGTGAACGTAGCGTATGACGCCACAACACATTATTTCGGTCTTGACGTATGCGCGATGAAACGCTCGGTGTGAGCGTGCGGTCCGATGAAGCGGAGATCCTCCTGCTGCGCCGACACTGATTATTTTCCTTCAGTCGCTTCCTTTTCTCGCTTACGTTACAGCAGCTACATTCCGTCCCCAGCGTCACCGCAAAACTCCTGCTTGTGCGACGAAGCGCTGACGCTGGAGACTCCTTCCATGACAAACTTCACCACATTACTACTACCGCGTCCTACTAGACGCTGACGTGTGTTTCATTGCTCACGTCTGCACCAGTAATGATTACGCATAGTGCGTCACGTTTAACGCGTGCCTCGCTCTCGGTTTGCGTGATTTTAACGCCGGAACATGGTCGCACTGTGTTCATGCTTCGATCTCGAAACTCAGAGCTACAACATGACGTGTGCGTTTTTCATGTCACCGAGTTCCACTGAAGAACTCTTCAAGTTCTAGATTTCTGTGCCGTCTTTGATTTCCTGCCTTTCTGTCGAGCGAAAGCCTTTTAAGGGGCTCGAAAAAGGAATGCGCGCGCGCGTGTGTGTGAGAGAGACGCTTGCTGGCGCTGCGGGAGTTTCCAGAGGGATTGGCCCTTTGTGCATTCATGTCAGCCTGTGAATTTATTGCCTCTCCGCCTCCACAGCCTCGATTGCAGCCATCTGGAGTTTCGCCTAATCTGGATCCGCTACAGTTTCACCGCGGAAGGAGATCGGATCGGCTCCGATTCACATCCTGAGTCTGTATGTTGTGTAAATATAATCGTGCGACGCTGAAAAAATGTCGTCTCATACGTAGCGGTTTGATTTATTTCTTTTGTTCTGTCGATACTTTGGCTTGAACCTGAGAAGCTAGTGATAAACACACACACACACACACACACACACACACACACACTAATGATATAATTCTATATGGAAGAATGAACAGAATCAGGCTTGGAGTCCTTGAGTCCAGGACTCGTGACTCGACTTGGACTTGAGCACTGATGACTCGCACTTGGACTCAGACTCGTACATTAACTGCATTTGGACTCGTAAATTAGAGACGAGGACTCGGATTTTTTCTTAATTTTTTGTAACATGCCATAATGATTTGGCATAAGATATTTCGTGCGAGAGTGTCACGCCTGCGCACCTTGTCGTGTGCATCAGATAGACTCTCGTGCACGCGCGGTAAACGGTTTCACATAAAGGCAGCAACAGCCTCTGTCAAATGGTGCGGTTGGAGTCTTGTTCTCGGACTCGACTCGAAATTTTCCTTAATGACTCGGACTTGAACGCTGGGGACTCGAGACTGGACTCGGACTCGAGGTTTAGTGACTCGACCACAATACTGAACAGAATTCATCATCCTGGATTAAAGGAAAAAGAGTTTAATGAAGGCGGCACGGTGGTGTAGTGGTTAGCGCTGTCGCCTCACAGCAAGAAGGTCCGGGTTCGAGCTCCGTGGCCGGCGAGGGCCTTTCTGTGCGGAGTTTGCATGTTCTCCCCGTGTCCGTGTGGGTTTCCTCCGGGTGCTCCGGTTTCCCCCACAGTCCAAAGACATGCAGGTTAGGTTAACTGGTGACTCTAAATTGAGCGTAGGTGTGAATGTGAGTGTGAATGGTTGTCTGTGTCTATGTGTCAGCCCTGGGATGACCTGGCGACTTGTCCAGGGTGTACCCCGCCTTTCGCCCGTAGTCAGCTGGGATAGGCTCCAGCTTGCCTGCGACCCTGTAGAACAGGATAAAGCGGCTAGAGATAATGAGATGAGAGAATGAGATGAGTTTAACGAACCAAATAAAAACAACAATAAAACGGAAAGAAAAGCTATCTTTAAAATATACCTGCGTCACTTTCAGTTCGTTGGTTCTCACACTGGCGATGCCTCAACACACCTCCTTACAGTTGTACAGCACCTCAAACCTGCTCATTAGCCCATCGTGCTACTTAGCATGGTCAAACGAAAGGCTTTAAAGATCATTTTGTCACTGGTGACAATTATCAGAGTTCCTACGGTTCGGAAAAGAGCTGTATGTGATTTACTTTTCCACCAACAAAATCAGTATGCTACTGTTATTACAGCTACCAGTAACAAGCTAGTGTCTCAGTCTAGCACTTCTTACTCCAGATACTAGCTACCTCTCTAGCTAGCCAGTAATTTTTTCCAGTTCAATTGGAAGCAAGAAAGCAGATCAAATTAATGAGGAAAATTTTCCGTTTGCGTTTTACGACCTAGATAGTTATAAATATCAACGCTTCATGATTACCGCATTGTCAGCGCTCTTCTGACGGTACTTCATGGTCATTTTATCGCAATTTCTTCTTCTCATACCACAAGTAGGCACCATGCAACTGACTGATATGTAAAGACATAGTAAAGTGTATTTGTTGTTGTTGTTTTTGCATATGTATATGCATTTTAGAAATCACGACGCCCTCTGGTGGTCAGGGGGTATAAGCGAACACTTACAGCAAGAAATCTTCGCTTTGAAGAAAGTTTAGTGATTTCCACGTGGTCGCACTGATGGGTGACGTAAACAGCGCACAACGTCGTTGTTTTCTTTAATCGCAGGTCTCCGAATTAGAACAGAACGCGTTATCAGACAGTCTGGGATAGAACGAAGACACGAATTTTATTGGGGGTCTTGTACGGCATGATGACGGTTTTACAAGATCGTTGAAATCGCATAATCTAAAAACTGACTATAAACAGAGGTGCAGTGGATCCAGTCAGAGAGAAATCGATGCCCCTGTCGAAGTAGCGGCTATTCTTAGCATCCAAAACCCAGAATACCCGCAAACCCAATGCACCTCCTTCATCGACCAACTCCAAATTCAATACAACCCCTCCCACCCACCCACACGAGAAAAAAAAATCACGGATATGCACGGGCCTCAAGGCTTTCTGCTCATGCTGCTGAAAAAGCTTCTAATGCAAACATTCTGTACGTGCAGAGAATAGGAAGTGAGTAGAAAGAGGTGTATGTGTGTGTGAGAGAGAGAGAGAGAGAGAGAGAGAGCAAGAGAGAGAAAGCGAAGACAGCAAGGAGCCCGACACTCTGCTCAGGCAAGACGAAAAGAAGAAATACTGCCCTCAGGGAGCGGCGCAGTGCGAGGCGGGTGAGGAGGAGGGCTCAGATCCAAAATAACGAAATTAGCGAGGCGACGGGAAGCTCCTGAGGGTAATCGTCATCCGGATTCCCAGCACTGTTTCAAAGAGAAGACAGAACAGGCTGAGATAACGCTGTGATATCGAGCGGCCTCGAACTCCAGGTGATAAGACGTCGCCTGAATTCCGAAAACCTCTACCATGGAAAAAAAAAACATTGCTTCGTGAAGGACGTCTACCTTTTTTTTTTTTGTCTGGTTTAAATCACAGGAACTAGTAGAAAGCCGACATTGTTGAAAAACAAGGTTGGAATCCAAATACTGATTCATGAATGTCTGGTTCAGTGATTTATAAAAGTTGGACTTCAGGACTAAAGGCAAGTGATGAAGCCACAATAACCAACCGGATTTCGGTCCAACGTATCGTTTTAACGTAACCAACATTGAAGGGATCAAAAACTCAGAGCTCACTTTACAATAAGAAGATCCTCCTGGCTTGCGAGCTAGTTAGCCTCATAGTTGGCTATGTCATAGACGCAACGGCATTTCGTTGAACATCGCCTTAACCGAACCTCGAACTAGTTTGCTAGAGCAGTTCGAAGTACAATGTCCATCATTTATCAAACGTTCAGTAAAGTTAAGACAATGTAGAAGCATTTTCATTTTCCAAACCAAATTTACACATCAGTATGTGTATTTCACTGTTTGTCTTCGCTCTTCTGAGCGTACGTTAATCCGGTCTCCCAGTAATCTTTCAGATCAGCCGTTACAGACCATCAGCTTCCATAGACACGCACTCACTCTTCCTCACTTCATACGGTGCCATTACTTTTGCCCAAACTGAATTACAGTCTGATTTATTTGACATGACATTGTCCGGCTTGGGATCTCTTCATATCAATCTTCTGCTCATGCTGTGTCGCAAGACAGCGCAACACAATCGAAGAAAAGCGCTATCGACCCTCTTCTGCATACATGGACTCACTGAGTGTGATTAACAGAGGAGTGAGTTTGCCCCTCCCACTCAGACAGGAACTAATTCTGCTCTCTTGGACTCCCGGAAACCGATGGCTGTTGTTGACCATTAAAGGATTCAAATTTGCGACCTCTGGACGACAGTCCGAACGATTTTCTGTCCGTTGCGAATTTCATCATCAGTATCAGAATCGTCGTGTCACCAAACATGGTACTTCGTTATCGCTGTCCTTTTCTGTTCCTGGTCCAACCATGATGGATCAGATCGAGCCAGGAAAAAAAAAAAAGTTTGACAACATTCCGGTCTGTATATTTGACGGTACAATGTCTTTATCAGTTAAGCTTGAGGAGCTTTTGAAACTTCTCCAGCACCAGTGCTACCTGCTCAGAACGGAGAGCGTAGCCTAAAGCACTGTTTACAGAACTTCGAGAGCCTACACATGGGTTATATAACGCAGGACGCGCGAAATGAGAGCCCGAGTTCAGCTATACGCTACGCTAAGCTTGTTACGCCGACTGCTAAACTGAGCACTGTAATGTCATTACAGCAGCCGGATTTGCACGCACATCTTCAGTGTAGAAGTTATACAGACTTCAGATTCCCGAGGGGTTAGGATGCAGTTAAACGGTGCGTGTTAGCATCATCATTGTTCACGTGACAAGTCAGACGGCTCGTGCACATGCTCACGTGGCGAGACAAACAATTAACCTGAGTGTTTTTGTTTTTTTAAATCATGACAGTGAGGAGTCTTTTGTCGGTTAATTTCTTGCAGTGCTCTTTTTTCGTGTCTGGCCTACCCCAGCAGGTCAAAGGTTAAAGGTTAACGGTCAGGGTCAGGGTCATCCTCAAGGGTTATCCCTGTATTCATGCTCGAGTTTCACGCCATTCCTCTTCACAAACAATCGGATTAGGCTGCGCTCGAGCCGCTGTGTGTGAATCAGAGGCGCCTGTTCTTTACACTTCACTGAGTTCTGATTTTCCGTTTGCTCGTGCGCATGAGAGAGGGCCAAACGAACGGAGAAGCAGCACTCGCGCCCCGCGCCTCCCTCCGTTTCTCTTTCTCTCTCTCTTTCATTCTTGCGGGCGCAGACTCAGTGCCAGAGGTTTCTCACAGCGAGACGCTTGAAAGTGTTTATAGGCGCAGTCTCGAGGCTGCCGCCGCCAACACACACACACACACACACACACACACACACACACACACACACACACAGGCTTCCAGAGAGCAAAGACAAGGTTTGTCTCGGTTCCGGTTATACCACAGACTGAAAAAGACCGTAAATCCAATTGTTTTAAAAAACCACACACTCGCGTTCCAACATAAAAACACAAGAGAGCGCGAGAAAAAAAAAACCTCCCGGATGCAAAGTTACTCCATTTAAATATCCATTATCCTGGAAATAAAAGCTGTGTTTGTTTTAACTTTTCTACAGTGAAGATCAGGGAACGTAGCGACTGCAGGTCATTCGACTCATTTCGAGGTTCAACTACACGATCATTTGTATCGCAGAATGTGTAACATGAAGAAAACACTTCCGAAGACATTTTAGAATAAAGTCAACATGGTCTTGTCAGGACACCACAAAACTAACGATTTATGACTCATTAAAATTTTATCATTTCTGTTAGAGGATGGAACAGTGGTGATCAGTGATTGGTTGCTGGGAACAGTGGTGATTGGTGATTGGTTGTTGGGAACAGTGGTGATCGGTGAATAGTTGTTTGAAACAGTGGTGATCGGTGATTGGTTGTTGGGAACAGTGGTGATTGGTTGTTGGGAACAGTGGTGATCGGTGAATAGTTGTTTGAAACAGTGGTGATCGGTGATTGGTTGTTGGGAACAGTGGTGATTGGTTCTTGGGAAGAATAGTGACTAGTGATTGGTTGTTGGGAACAATGGGGATCGGTGATTGGTTGTTCGGAAGAGTGGTAATTGGTGAATAGTTGTTAAGAACAGTGGTGATTGGTGATTGGTTGTTGGGAACAGTGGTGATTGGTGAATGGTTGTTGGGAACAGTGATGATTGGTTGTTAGGAACAGTGGTGATCGGTGAATAGTTGTTGGGAACAGTGGTGATTGGTGAATAATTGTTGGGAACAGTGGTGATTGGTGAATAGTTGTTGGGAACAGTGGTGATTGGTGAATGGTTGTTGGGAACAGTGGTGATTGGTGAATGGTTGTTGGGAACAGTGGTGATCGGTGAATAGTTGTTGGGAACAGTGGTGATTGGTGAATAGTTGTTCGGAACAGTGGTGATTGGTGAATAGTTGTTGGGAACAGTGGTGATTGGTGAATGGTTGTTGGGAACAGTGGTGATTGGTGAATAGTTGTTGGGAACAGTGGTGATCGGTGAATAGTTGTTTGAAACAGTGGTGATCGGTGATTGGTTGTTGGGAACAGTGGTGATTGGTGAATAGTTGTTCGGAACAGTGGTGATTGGTGAATAGTTGTTGGGAACAGTGGTGATTGGTGAATGGTTGTTGGGAACAGTGGTGATTGGTGAATAGTTGTTGGGAACAGTGGTGATCGGTGAATAGTTGTTTGAAACAGTGGTGATCGGTGATTGGTTGTTGGGAACAGTGGTGATCGGTGAATAGTTGTTGGGAACAGTGGTGATTGGTGATTGGTTGTTGGGAACAGTGGTGATCGGTGAATAGTTGTTTGAAACAGTGGTGATCGGTGATTGGTTGTTGGGAACAGTGGTGATCAGTGAATAGTTGTTTGGAACAGTGGTGATTGGTTGTTGGGAACAGTGGTGATTGATGATTGGTTGTTGAGAACAGTGTTGATTGGTGAATAGTTGTTGGGAACAGTGGTGATTGGTGAATGGTTGTTGGGAACAGTGGTGATTGGTGATTGTTGCTGGGAACAGTGGTGATTGGTGAATAGTTGTTGGGAACAGTGGTGATTGGTGATTGGTTGTTAGGAACAGTGGTGGTCAGTGAAGAGTCGTTTGAAACAGTGGTGATCGGTGATTGGTTGTTGGGAACAGTGGTGATTGATTATTGGTTGTTGAGAACAGTGTTTAATGGTGAATAGTTGTTGGGAACAGTGGTGATTGCTGATTGTTGCTGGGAACAGTGGTGATTGGTGATTAAGTACATGGCTCAGCTGTCACAAAGATGAACTCAGTCAGATTGTACAAACTGGGGGTAAATTGACTGAACCTGAGGTCTCATTTATACAGTTTTATGTGTGAATTGCACACACACACACACACACACACACAGTCCCCTGCACATTTCTATGCACAAAATGTGATTTCTTGAGTTATTCTTGTGTGTGAGGATGTGCGTATATATAGAATCAGTTGATTTCATTTGCCCTGTGCAGTTTTAGTTGATCTCTGCCAGCAACTTGTCCCATTTTTGGAGACACCAAGAACATGCAGCGTCCCTGTGGAGACTCACGATCTTTCTCCTGTAGGGTTTCAGCCATGGGCACATTTCAACAAGAAACTGGAGGCAGGTCTGGCAGTTTCCAAGCAGCGATCAGCCAAATAATGATACATCTTCCATGGACTCCTATCACTCACACCACAGTACATTACATTTCCATATACAGCAGCAGAAAAGACAACAATCATGAGTCATTTTTACACCATTGCAGCTTTTCTAAAGGCAACAATAAATTGTACACACACAGCTATAAAATTACCCTTTTAAAGCAAAGTTCATTAACATATATGGAGACTTGGGGCTTTTCTTTATGCAAATGTATGTAGTATTGGTGTAGCAAAGCAACACACACACGCACACAACAAAATCCTAAATCCTAAAATGTATTAATCACGCAGCAGGACTTTGGTGAAACTTTATAAATGTAAAAAATTGCAGTCCCCTCAATGGCTTTTTTTTTAACGAGGCTAAAAAGAGCCAAATCTGATGACAACACTCATTGAGATGGGAACATTAAAATCACTTCCTTTCTGATCCTCCCTAAGGGACGTCCTGAAGGCCTTTATCCCAGTGTTCCAGCACACACACTCCAACACCCTTCATGTTTCATAACCAGTCAGTGACCTGTTGGCTCTGCTTGGTCAGTAGTGCCGTCTCCATCTGCTCAAAATCCAACACGATCACAGTGACGCATAAAACAAGCTGCACTACTGCACCATTTTGCTCACAGATTTAAAAAGCCCAGCTCTGTCTAAAAACACCAGCGTGGCAGCCATGAGCAAATAACAACAAAGCCATGCCGTGACTCACCCGTTCGCAGGCCTTGACTTTCCTTTCAGCAAATTGTGCCAAGTAAGCCTGCTACAGCAAAAAGAAGCCATCAATAAATCATACACTGCACTGTTAGTGAACTCATTAGCAGGTGCATTAAAAGAACCAAAGTATTAATTAGTGTAAAGAGAGTTCTGAGAGTTTAGCACTCACCTGGAAGAGAGAGACGAAGGACCAGAAGGACCAGGTGTAAAACAAACAACACCCAAAAACACAATAATAATAATCTCATCTCATTATCTGTAGCTGCTTTATCCTGTTCTACAGGGTCACAGACAAGCTGGAGCCTATCCCAGCTGACTATGGGTGAAAGGCGGGGTACACCCTGGACAAGTCGCCAGGTCATCACAGGGCTGACACATAGACACAGACAACCATTCACACTCACATTCACACCTACGCTCAATTTAGAGTCACCAGTTAACCTAACCTGCATGTCTTTGGACTGTGGGGGAAACCGGAGCACCCGGAGGAAACCCACGCGGACATGGGGAGAACATGCAAACTCCGCACAGAAAGGCCCTCGCCGGCTACGGGGCTCGAACCCGGACCTTCTTGCTGTGAGGCGACAGCGCTAACCACTACACCACCGTGCCGCCCCTAATAATAATAATAATAATAATAATGAAACCCTGACAGATTTTCACTTTTCAATCCTTACTCCACATTTTTTCTATTTTTATATTTATTATCAAAATCCATTCCGATATTTCTGGGCTGCCTCCGTGTTACAAATGAATGACTGTTATTAATCGATGTAATTAGACGTCATTAGCAACTTGGAAATCACGTCACGTGATCAGATTAAACGCATCCTTTTGGATATAACATGCGTCGATCGTAATGGTCTGAGCGATCTTGCATTTTGTGCCGCTGCGACTAAAGATGGCCGACAACAAGGTGCTGTCAATAGATAGTTTTCACTGACGTCACGGCATTCCGGGGAACGCCCTCCAGCCGCCATATTGTGGGGCAAACAAAGGACCATCGCCATTACCGGCTACGTTATCTCGGACGAATTTATAAAGTTATATAGTCAGTTTTCTAAAATAAAGATCAATGTCGGCAAAATCAAGCAAACGGAAGTATATGGATACATTGGACGACATCTCATGACAACGGTATGCAGCCAAACTGGCCTTGATTGGGGGAATTGACCCCTACGAAGTGGACAAAGATGCATTTTCAAGTGACTATGCAGGGCTGCCATCCATATCGTACCCTGATATTGTGAACTATTTCGTGAATAGTAAAAGTGCCTACACACTTGACGACCTCAAAGCATGCAAGTCGCTGGAGTCATACAATTATTTTGTCTGTGGCTGGGTCCGTGAAGTCCACCATATAAAAACAAGTGACAGTCGTGTCCTAATTACAGCCAAGGTATGTAAACATTGGAATTTTAGAGCTCTCAACACTGCATATAAATATGTGCATGTATAATATCGAGTTGATTTAAGACTATTATGAATACTGTGCAATATTACTTTGCATCGGAAAGCTGCGCACATTTGCGCAAATGTGCGCAGCTTTCCGATTCACTGTTTTTTTCTCATCCTTATACTTCCTATGTTTCATGGACTGTAACGGATTTGCTTATTTAGTAATTTTAATACAGAATTTACTTTGAAATTATAATCAGACACTCCAACGCCCCACCTAAAAAAAAAATCGGATCTGCGCGATTCAGCCGTGAAAAAGGCGGCATACGCCAAAAGGCGCACTGTTTGCATCGCTGCATACAGAATAGACCTAAAATGTTTTTCAAAAATGACCCTTGAGTGAGTGAAGTGACAAGTGTCAAATAGAAACGTGACAAACGAGCGATATTAAGTGTATATTACAATGTAAACGTACACTCAGCGGTTCCAGTTAGGCATTCTCCAGAGATTGTTCACATGATGTTTTGTTTTCCAAAAACAAACTTAAACACAATTGATTGTTTATTTAAACAGCTTACCACTTATAAAATGATCGGAGCAGACTTTGCTGTGTTTGGAAGGCTGATAATCCTTGCGGTTGATTCTCGCAAGCCATAGATTTCTCCTTTGTATGCTGAGTTTCTTTGTTTGCTCGCCTTCGTGCTCCCGTACAGTGGGAATTCCATAAAAGCTCCACTTGACGTCATCATCTGACCTATTACAACAGCCATGAATATAACAGGTGTGCACCATTGCTAGCTTTAAATAGCCTGCTTGGGTTCTTTTGAAGACTTTGTACTCGCACGTTACAATGTGTGCTCAGTGACCCATATGGTAAGCTTGACCCGCAAGATGGCCGCCACTAGGGAATCCCCGACTCTGTGACGTCATGTGAAAACTATCTATATGAGACTCTTTTGTTTTAAGTCTCAGTCTGAGCATTGCGACAACACTCATCTAAAATTGACCAACAGGGTGATGCCATATTCACTGGACAGCTACAAATATGCTTCCACGTAAACGAAACAAACATGCTAACGGACAGGAAAGAAATCTCGTCGTTACCTCAGACTCACTCCGAAGAATGTTTGTGTTTACGCAAATCTTCTAATCACGCTCACTGATGACATAGAAGGTCCTGATTTTTTTTTTTATCACAGATCAATCGTCAGAGGATCTTCGTCGCTCCTTGATCTAACCTGTAGAACACACACACATACACACGCCATCGCATTAGTGAAAAACGTGCCCTCGTGAAACCCGTCCCAACGTCACGTCACACTTTGTAGTTGAGCCACAAGAAGCTTGTTCGTGAACGCAATGTAAACAAGAATTAGAAAAGATAAAATAGTCATATGGCAGCGATGGTAATCTTGGGAACCAAAGGTGGTGTTTTATTTTGACACATGATTTAATACAGTAGGTCTGGTGTGCGGTTTGGGACGGAGCCGATGAACAATTCCAGCTCACTCCCAGTGCCTGAGCTCAACAAAGCCTTCAGCTCTGTAGGGGTATTTTCTTATCCATGAAATTAAACAGCAATTAATCAGCTGGGTGAATAAATCAGTGTGTGTGTGTGTGTGTGTGTTGGGGGATGGGGGGTGTTTCTGTAAAGTATACCATCTGATCTCTAACGATCTGCAGGTGGAATAGAGAAAGAGAGAGAGCGAGAGAGAGAGAGGAGTGTGTAGGCCTCTGTGTGTGTGTGTGTGTGTGTGTGTTTGTGTGATCATCCTGATTGATAACGGCTGCTGGAGGCGCCGCTGCGTGCAAAGAGCTTCCTGCAACCTGAACCTCAAGCGCTCTCTCTTTTATATCTCTCTTTCTTTTGCTCTCTCTCTCTCTCTGGCTCAGTGCCAGAGCCCTTGTTCCAGCTCGCAGCCACACAAGCCTTAAAGCTTTGGCTACCGCCTCGTGTGTGTGTGTGTGTGTGTGTGTGTGTGTGTGTGTGTGTGTGCGCGCGCCAGACTCTGATTGCACCAACAGATGGCTGGATCGGTGTTACCTACTGGAGAGCAAAACTCCTACGAGCCGTGACTCATGTGTGTGTGTGTGTGTGTGTGTGTGTGCGTGCATGCTTTCCTTTCCCCGTCAACACGCCGTTAGAGCGGCACTCTTTCACCCGCAACAAATCCCCCCTGATCCTGCCCGCCCCGCCCTGTCCTACCTCTAATACCCCAGTGTGTGTGTGTGTGTGTGTGTGTGTGTGTGTGTGTGTGAGATGAGTTGTGACGTGTTTGTGGCAGGTGAAGCCCACGGGGACGGCAGCCTCGTGTGAGGCAAAAGCAACAACATCTGGATCTACTCAGTCACTCACACACACACACACATACACACACACATCTTTCCCATTTCCCTCTAATCCTCAAGCCACTCATTTTCCACCCCTCCCCCCTCCCATCTCCGCGCACTTAAAACAGCCCCAGCATCACCGAGCTCGCGCGCTGTGCTATTACAACACGCCGCCGTGGTCCCACGAGACCCCCTGCGCGCGCTCTGATTTCCTTCACGCCGCAGAATATAATACCGTCCTTTCAGTCTCGCGCTCCCCCGCCACCCCTCCCTCCCTCCCTCCCTCCCTCCTCCTCCTCCTCCGCTCCCGATCTGGCTCGCTGGTTCGCAGCACCGCGTGACGCCGAGAGCGCGCGCGGGCCTCTGAAGGGCCTCCGCAGAATTAATGAGTTTCGAAGCGTTTAGCCCGATCCGCGCGAGAGCGTTCGAACTCCGTGCCCCGAAACACAGAAATGGTCACGTGTGAAGTAAACTCCTTAATAAGGCCCAGTCAGCGTGGTGAGGTAGGAACATTTCCCGAGAGAGAGCTGCATTAACTTCACTGGAATTACCCGCCATTGATCACCCTGGAGGGGGGAGGCGGGTTAAGGGTGGAATTTGCATCTTCAACCATTAGCTGCCTTTACTTGCGATGTTGTCTTAGGCCCTGTCCACACGGCAATGGATTCAGGTGAATCCGATAACATTTTTTATCGTTTCGGCCTGGCGTCCACACGGCACCGGCGTTTTGGGTGCCCCAAAACGATATTTTTTGAGAACGGTTTCCAGAGTGGAAAAGTCTAGCAACGGCGCCGTTGCGAAGTCGTCTGGATGAGTAGAACGGATTTGTTTACGATGACGTCACAACCACATGACTAGAATAAGTCATCACGCCGGGTAGAAGAAGGGGTTTATGCGCATGCGTCCTACTTCTTCTATTGTTCTGGTGTCTCCAATGGGGCCGTCTTACAGCGCACGTAGAGGTGTGGCATGTGTATTGCATCGTTTTCAGCAAGCGTTGCGTTGCCATATGTACCTGATATTTTACTGATCCGTTGCCCATGTGGACGCGATATTTTTTTTACCCGCTAAAAAAAAAAATCTCGTTGCCGTTGCCGTGTGGATGTAGCCTTAAAGATCCAAAATGGAGGAAACGTTTATTTGAGTAAATGTTGTCAGGAGGCTGGAGTATTCCGCGTTCAGAACACAATTGAACTGGATTTTCTCAACTCTATGCAAACGAGGTACGACGCATAAGGACCAATCGAAACAGCCGTCTCAGACGATTCCTCGGATCGATCGCGTGGTCCGACGTTTCTTCAGTTCTCCCTCACGGCTTCAGTTCCTATCTGCGTTTTCCACAGAGTCAGCGTAACCGTGGTTTCGTCTTCTGTCATATCGGCTACGATTTTTTCATTGATTGCGTAAACTAAAGAGACGTTAAGACAAAAAATGAGGGAAATATCCACGATCGTTAAGTGTCCATAGCTAACAGCTAGCTTGTTTTGCTAATCAGCGAACAAAACCAGTATGAATCTGAACACAGGACGTAAACCATTTTCACACCAGTTAGTGCGTTATTGTGTAATTTATGTTTAAATAGTTAGAAGCGATACACTCGCCGGACACTTTATTAGGAACACCCATACATCCACCTGCTCTTTTGTTTGATGCAGTTCTCTAATCAGCCGATCCCTCGACAGCAGCACGATGCATCTAATCACGCAGACACAAATCTAGAGCTTTAGTTAATGTTCACCATGTTCAAACATCTGAACGGGGAAAATTGTGATCTAACAGTGAAGTGTGACTTTCTCTGACTGTGGCATGGGTGTTGGTTTGAGCCAGATGAGTATGAGGTTTGAGTATTTCAGAACCTCCTTCCTGGGGTTTTCACACACAACAGTCTCTGGAGTTTACATAGAATGGTGTGAAAAACAAAAATCATTGACCGAGTGAGCGACAGTTCTGTGGGTGGAAAGCAAACAAACGCCTTGTTGCTAAGAGAGGGTCAGAGATCAGAAAATGGACGCACTTGAGGTGGTTCGAGCTTTTTTGCCAGGAAGGATATAGTAACTCATATAATCACTCTTTACAACCGTGGTGAGCAGAAAAGCATCTCAGTATGGCAACAGAAAACAGAAGAACACATTGGGGTCCAGTCCTGCAGCCAAGAACAGGGATCTTAGAACCAACAAGAAGTTCCTATTAAAGTAGCCAGTGAAGGTGTACAGTATAGCTACTTTCTTGGAAGTAAACAAGCAAAAAAAAAAATAAGGCTAGGACAGGCCACGCCCACAAGACGCAAATTGAAGGGACTTCTTGGTTGCTATAGAGATCTTGCATGTGACGTCACAGCCGATCCAGATTGTGACAGACGCCATCTTGTAGGTCAAACGCTATATTCTGCCTTCTACTTCTACTTCTGGTTCTACTTCTGCTTTTACTTCTACCTTTTCTTCTGGAAAACCCTACTATATACAATTCTACTACAACGGCTGCGGCTACAAGCTCTCCCTACCTGTGCACGTTTTTTATGTTTTTTGTGTGTATTTTTGCGTGTTGTTCGTCTGTACCAGACTTCAATATCCACTACAACCGTATGGACTTACTGGACATTGGTTTCCAGCAGAAAATGACGGTTTGTAGCGATTTCCATCGCATGCACAACATTCCGGACGAGAAAAAAAAAAACATTCTGGACGAGACCAGATTGCGAGACCAGCGGGGTCTCCGTGGATTGTTATCGGAAGCAAAGCGAAGGAGGCGGCGCCGGGAGCCGAAGCAAAAGCGAGGCTACAGGCAGAGCCGGCCTGTTGACTAAGCTCAGAAAACAGCTACTCAAACCTCCACTGCTAAGCCTCTACCTCTCCAACGCCAGATCCATGTAAACAACACGGACGATTTGGAATTACCTTATTCTATTCTATAATCGGCTGGTCAGTGCTATACTCAATACTTAAGTGACTTACCCATCCAGTGAGGATCATTTTCTTGTTTACAAGATGCCACATCTGAGTCGCTGACAAATCCTGAATTTCTGTAAAGATAACTGTCCAGAGATTTATAAGCACGCAGTGCTTCACCACTGAACAGCGAGGGAAAGTTAATGAGGTAATTATACACGTCCGGGTATTCCGCTGGCAGTTCAAAATCCGGTCGTGAAAACTCCGTCCGGAAAGCCATAAGGGTCAATAATCTGTAGATCGTTTATTTTAGACATATATCTAGTTATCTGTTCATTAGAAAAATGAGCCGTGTAGTCCGTCGGTTGAAATTGATCCATTCTGTACACGAGTGCAGCAGTATTCAGCGGTGTTTTTGACCGACAAGATGGCGGTTGTGCACTTTCCGGTCACGTGACTGCAAGATCTCTATAGCGAACACAGTCTTAGTTGAGCATTTCTGAGGAAGTCTGGACAGAAAAGGAAGAAATGAAAGATTTCAGTCATCTCTGTAGGACACACACACACACATGCAAATTTATCTCCTGGCAGCTATAGTAAATTGAAACACACACACACACACCCCGTCCTTTTTCAAGGCTCGGGTATCTCAGCTCTCCGCTGGCGGGCGAGGCAGACAGATGTGTCCACACTCGTGCAGCTGCTCACACTCCGTCTCTCCTCTCGGTCTCACTCATGCTCTCCACCGGTCGAGTGTCCTCAATGTCACAGTTAATAGATAAAGAGCGGATTAGCCATCGCGACACGGAATCTGCGCGTGGTGGGCGGGGGGTGTAATTACCGAGTCTAATGTAATTGAATTGTTTTTTAATTAGAAGCTGAAGCTTTTCTCCCCTATAGACTGTTTAAAGCTGGAGTCCGGCGGATCAGCAGGCCTTTTCCTTATCTGTACACACACACGGAGCTCTCTCTCTCTCTCTGTACACTTTTTATATGAAAAAATGAACCTACACCTATCCATCGATATATAAACATAAATATATAAAATCTTGGCTCATTGTGCAAAATGGAACTTACTTTCAGCGTCACATAATCTGGTTTTGGATAAGACATATAAATGATATAAAACTACAATTATCTCATTAAAGTGATCATTGCATGACGAATTAATATCGTAACACGTTTACAGCACATTCATTTTGAAGTCATGATCGAGCGCCGCGGTTCTCAATCTGGCCACGGGTGTCCATTTTTATTTTATTTTTTTAAATTTGTGACTTATTTTCTTCCAGTGGTGGATGTCAGAACCGTTATCAAAGTTTGTGTCTGTAGATGACGTCACAGGGAATCTAATGGCAGTTTAAATTGGTTTAAAATGGGTTCGATGGGTGGAAATGTCAAAAACAAACAAACAAACAAATAAACAACCCTCAAGTTCTAGTAAGTTAAATAGCCAATGTTATTGTACACACTAAGGCTAAGATAATAATACAATTATTTAGGTTGTAGAATAAATCTGTACTAAGACATCTGTGATTTTTAAAAAATGCATTTATCTGCTTCCTATTATTATTATTATTATTATTAATTTGTACTGGGGCGGCACGGTGGTGTAGTGGTTAACGCTGTCGCCTCATAGCAAGAAGGTCCGGGTTCGAGCCCCGTAGCCGGCGAGGGCCTTTCTGTGTGGAGTTTGCATGTTCTCCCCGTGTCCGCGTGGGTTTCCTCCGGGTGCTCCGGTTTCCCCCACAGTCCAAAGACATGCAGGTTAGGTTAACTGGTGACTCTAAATTGACCGTAGGTGTGAATGTGAGTGTGAATGGTTGTCTGTGTCTATGTGTCAGCCCTGTGATGACCTGGCGACTTGTCCAGGGTGTACCCCGCCTTTCACCCGTAGTCAGCTGGGATAGGATCCAGCTTGCCTGCAACCCTGTAGAACAGGATAAAGCGGCTACAGATAATGAGATGAGATGATAAAAATAAAAACACCAGTGTGTTTTTTGTGGCTACTGCCTCATGGAGGCGGAGCCATGATGTCATCATGTTGTAAGAAAGTAAGAATTTGTGTAACAGTGCACTGCACATGCGCATAAGCATTACAATCACCATAATGGCAGCTTGTGATCTCGCGACATGAACAGTTGATCTCGCGTTATCAAAGGTACACAAGAGCAAATGGCGAAGCCGCTATGTCGTCATGTTGTAAGAATGTAAGAATGAGAGTAACAATAGCAAAACTTCGTAACCAATCAGCACTTATCCTGATCGAGTTCGATTACCCGTTCTACTTCTTGATAAACTTCGGAACCAATCAGAACCAGAAACGAAATAAGAGAAACCTCGTTATAACTTCGTAGTATCGAAGATAATTGGCAGATAAAAAGATAAACGAAATTCACCTCGCGGTTCGCCAAGGCTACTGATTTGATATCAAGTAAGTGGTGTTTATTTTAAGAAAATGTACACTACACTTGTGAAACAAAATGTGCTCATTATTACTAAACGCTTCTAAGACAATTCACGAACAAGTGCTTTCTTTCTTAGCATTTTGAACATAAATCTAGTTCGCAGCACTGTATTTTGAACAAAACACAGTAAACAAAATCAGTAACCAAAAGACTCCAAGCCCTGATGCTGCTCACAGCTTGGCGATGCTTGCAAGAGATGAGGTGAGTAGAATTGATAATATGCATATATGCGATATTTACTGTATGGACATGGGATCAGAAAACTATTTCATTTATAAGCGTACCCATAGGGTACCTTCATCCATCCATCCGTTATCTGTAGCCGCTTGTCCTGTTCTACAGGGTCGCAGGCAAGCTGGAGCCTATCCCAGCTGACTACGGGTGAAAGGCGGGGTACACCCTGGACAAGTCGCCAGGTCATCACAGGGCTGACACATAGACACAGACAACCATTCACACTCACATTCACACCTACGCTCAATTTAGAGTCACCAGTTAACCTAACCTGCATGTCTTTGGACTGTGGGGGAAACCGGAGCACCCGGAGGAAACCCACGCGGACACGGGGAGAACATGCAAACTCCGCACAGAAAGGCCCTCGCCAAACCCAGAACCTTCTTGCTGTGAGGTGACAGCGCTAATCACTACACCACCGTGCCGCCCCCACAGGGTACTTTTTTTTTTTAATAATTATCAGATTAACATTAAAAGTATCCTACTAAGTTTCGCATTTACAATCTTATACTTTACTAAAATAAATATAACAAAGAATCCTGTCAAGTTTCGTGAAATTCCTCCAAAAATTGTGAGAGGAGTTGATTTCAGAAGGTGAGGACCCTTCCTGGGATGGACGAACGGATGTCGCCACGACATAATCCCTATCCAGGCCCTTCAGCCAGCGGGGGATAAAAATTGTGAGGGAAGTTGATTTCAGAAAGCAAGCACACCTTGATGAAATTGCCAAAGTACAAGTTTGTTAATAATCAAAGGCATAACTCTGGGAAAATTTGCCCAAATTAAACGAAATTTCAGTATGCGTATAACTGTCGTATAACAAAGCCTTCTGCCAAGTTTGGCGAAATTCCTCCACAAATTGTGAGAGGAGTTGATTTCAGAAGAACATACACCCTCATCAAATTGTCAAAGTACAAGTTATTTAATCAAGGCTCAAAACTCTGGTAAAATTTTCACAAACGAAATTAAATCGCAGTTCTGCGTATTACCGTCATATAACAAGGTCTTTTGCCAAGCTTCAAGAAATTCGTCCAGAAATTGTAAGAGGAGTTGATGTCAGAAGGCGAGCACACCTTCAGGAAATTGTCAAAGTACAAGGTTGTTAATCAAGGGCTGTAACTCTGGTAAAATGCAAACGAATTAAGCAAAATAATATGTGTATTACCGACGTATAACAATGCCTTTTACCAAGTTTAGTGAAATTCCTCCAAAAATTGAGAGATGAGTCGATTTCAGAAGGAAAACACTCTCGTGAAATTGTCAAATTATAATTGTTAATTAAGGGCTGTAACTTTGGTAAAATGTGACCAAATTTAATGAAATTACAATATGTGTATTACCGACATACAACAAAGAATCCTGCCCAGTTTGGTGAAATTCCTCCCAAAATTGTGAGAGGAGTTGATTTCAGAAGGTGAGCACCCTTCCCGGGATGGACGGACATCGCCACGACATCATCCCCCTTCGGGCCTTTTGTCCAGCGGGGGATAAAAAATGCACAGAAGCATAAAGTCTGGAGATGTCGAGAAACATTAGAGCTTTACCTCCGAGTGTTACAAAACACCAACAATGGAGGCAGAGACTCCTTTCCTAAAACGTTAAAAACAAATTTCACCCGGTCAATGAGTTGTTTTTTTATAAACATTTCCAAAACCTGTTTATGATTCGCCTCAATTTGAACAAGTAACGGGACGACGGTCTCGGCAACTTTTCTAGAAAATGAATCCGCACCTTGTGACCAATCAGATTGGAGGATCTAACCGTGACAAACGTGAGTCACTCTGGATAAGTTCAGCCTGTATCACAGTTAAGAGTTAAGTGATGTTAGCTTTGAGCGAATGGCTGCGTCACGGAGACCGCGCGTGCGTTTGTGTGTTATCAGGTTCTAACAGCACGCATCATCATTTTTCCTTCACCACTCTAGGTTTCAACAAAACTGCGTCCCTACAGCCATTTCCCCCTACAGCACCGCTCCGCTCCTCTCATTTCCGCCCATTCTCCAGTCATTTCCGGTTCCATCCTGCAAAACAGGAAATGGAGCTCCGGTGTTCCGGTATAGATCGGAGAGATGGCAGGTGGGAAAAGGCTGCTGCCTGCTTTTAATGATGGATCCAGAACAGTCTGCACACTCGTCTTTTTTCCCCACAGCGAGGTGCGTTTATCTTTTAGATTAGTTACTGCCTATAAAACCTTTGCTCTTGATTAGAAAAATCGAAAGCAGACAAAACAAGCCAGCAAGTTCATACAAGATGGAGGGGATCTTTTATTGCCATTTATCTAAAGGAATTTTTTCTGTAAAATATAAATACAAATGATAGCGCATGTAAATTACAAAGTTGACACGTCTCCAAAAACAATAGACACACAAGTCGGAAAACAACTTACTGAAATCTTTGCCTCATTATGTACAACTTGGACTGTGTCCTGTTTCCTAACAAAGCTTCAATATTAGTATCTTACACTTAACTTTAATATTTAACCCCGAAAAGCCACATTTAAAATATCTTAAATTTTTTTTTTGTAATCATAAATAAGAGACAAAAAAAAAAAAAAAGGGGGAAAAAAAAAAAAAAGCAAAGCTCACACACTGACTAGCCTACAAAACTGTCTGCTAGTGAGGGGGGGGGACACTCCAAACTCAAACTGTGCTGAAATTGTCCTGGGAGGACAAACAAACGAGGGAACTCCATCAAGAAGTGCACTAGTTTAAGTCACAAACTACCGCACACACAGTTGTACGCTAGTCTCCCGCAGATTCGCGGTTAGAATTCAACGGAAAAAAGAAAAAAAAAAAAACTTCATATATATATATTTATATTTTATATATATATATATATATATATATATATATATATATATATATATATATATATATAAAATCACAAATAAAATACAGTGACTGTATATTTATATATGTATATTTTTATAAAACATCTCAAACAAAAGTTCTTCTCTAAGACCGAGTCCGTTTCTCCACGCAGCTGGGAGAGTAATCCACGTCCGAGATTCGTCCTCTTGCGCTATGTACAATCTGTACAGGCTTTGAAAGCATTCAGTTTGATCGAAGGAGTTCGAAACGTTCGTCTCCTCGTTGTTAGTGTGTTGTAGTGTCATGAGCGCGGCTCCCAGCGGTTGTCCAGGTACTCGAGCGAGGAGCCGAGCAGTGCGGCCAGCTCGGCGCTGATCTCCACCAGGTCCAGCAGCTCCTTGCTGTCGGGCAGGAAGCCGTCGAGTTCCTCGGGGCAGGAGAAGAGCGGGCTGAGCGACACCTGCTTGTAGAACTCGGCTTCGGCGATCGTCACCACCTCGATGTGCGAGAAGGTGGAGCGGAAGGTGCGCGCCGACATCTTCAGGCGCTTCAGCACGTCCGAGAGCAGCAGCCAGTTTCGGGGCCTGAGGGGGAAGAACGTGAGAACTTTAACTACAGGGTGGAGACTTTTATCATCTCCAAGACTTAATTCTTTCCAAAAAACAATTTTGAATACTTCCGAACTTGGAATGACGCATACAAAATATCTTAAACACTGTAAAGGTCATGCTGTCATGGGATAAACTGGGATGCAATGAAAAAATTATCCTGATATGAAAAGCTAGCTAGCTCGCGGAGTCAATCACCGAAAACAGCACAACCAGGATGCTATGGAAGCAATTTTGTGCCAAAATGTTCAGACAATACTTTTGAAATATCAAACGAAAACGACAAATCAAAATACAAAAAAAAAGAACAAAAAGTCAATTTTTTTAGACTGGCAAACAAATTATTCATGTAGTCGTGCAAAACAATCAGTCTATTACTCTTCAGAAACCTTTTATTTTTGTTCCGCGTCTTTCTCAGTTTTGTTTGACGTCATTTATTTTGGTTGCGATTCCAGCTTTCTCGTTTGCACTCCCTGACTTTTTGCTTGCAGTTTTGGCACAAACTTCACGTGTGGGCGGGCTGTCCAGGAACGCATTCCCATTGGCTAACTTGTGTTTGACTGACAGCCATTCAGTCAATTCACTCGGATTCTGGCGGACTGTTTGACGAGTGACCGATCCATTGACGGTAAACAAGTATCGAGTGGACTTCAGTGGCGACTATGATATTGAATTTACACTTTGTTGAATTAATTAAATATCATAGTCGCCACTGAAGTCCACTCCATCCTTGTTTACCGTCAATGGATCGGTCACTCGTCAAACAGTCCGCCAGAATCCGAGTAGGGAATGGCTGATCGTAGCTGTCAGTCAAACACAAGTTAGCCAATGGGAATGCGTTACTGGACAGCCCACCCACACGTCAAGTTTGTGCCAAAACTGCAAGCAAAAAGTCAGGGAGCGCAAACGAGAAAGCTGGAATCGCAACCAAAATAAATTACGTCAAACAAAACTGAGAAAGACGCGGAACAAAAATAAAAGGTTTCTGAAGAGTAATAGACTGATATTTTGCACGACTACATGAATAATTTGTTTGCCAGTCTAAAAAAATTGACTTTGTTCTTTTTTTGTATTTTGATTTGTCGTTTTCGTTTGATATTTCAAAAGTATTGTATGAACATTTTGGCACAAAATCGCTTCCATAGGATGCTAACTACGCAGCACTCAGAAACTTCAATTTGTTCACGTTTATAACCTTAAGCGATGCTTGTGTTGACGTTACGGCAGTCTAAGTTCTTACTCCCAAGCTCTCATGTTGAAGCGAATCGTCACAGTTAATCATGACCTCCTATGAATGAGATGCGAAAATGGTACGAATTGTTATTTCCACGCGAAGAGGCGTGAACAAGCTTTTCCACCAGGCATAGTTTATTAGTGTTTATAAATGACAAGATAACTCTGACGTTCGATTCGGACTTCTTACTCAGAAAATAATTTTACGGGAAAGGAAACAACAGAAAAACGGACACGTGTAGCTATGATCGCTATCAGCTAGCTAGCGAAACGTGTAGTTGTACTGTATTATACTGGATCGCATATTTCGGGGTCATTTTAAAAGAACGTGTTTGAGATGCAGAGTTCAATCCTAAGTAACTGCAAGCTGCCGACTGCTGTACTTCAGTCCCTGACGTGATTTTTTTTTTTTTTTGGGAAAACTCAGCAAGACGGAACAGAATTTTGCGAATTTTGAGAAACCTGTTACAAAAACGAAGGGTCTGTAAGAGCAGTCAGTCATGCCTTGTGTCTGTTTTTTAAACATCAGTTCGGCGAAGGAAACTGCTTGGATAAACTCCGTCAGCGCAGCTCTGGTGTGAGACAGCGGAGTGCTGCGTGAGAGCGAAAGCCGCGATGCTGCAGAGACGTTCTGCTCTGAAGCTGCTCTGGCTGAAGGAAAGCTGGTGGGTGGATTCGGCTTTTTTTCCCCCTCCTATTCCTTCCGTAGCAAGCGCGTGTGTGTGTTTTTGCTTCCAACGTCAAAACCAAGTTTATGCAGATGTTCTCTGTCTCACACTCGCGCACACGCACACAATTACAAAAGCAGCCGCGAATGCACAAAAGATGCTCGGCCTCTCGCTCGCCCCAAAATACAATAGGTTACAGACGCACAAAAAAACTGAGACAAAGCCTGTCTGATGTGAGCGCGCACGTGCGCACGCACGGGAGAGAGCGGTAACAGGCAGCGCTCGTTCGATGGCACTTGAGGCGGTGTGTGGGTCTCGCCGAGCGCCGGCAGGATGAATAGGGAGACAGAGAGAGAGGAGGGAGGGAGAGGGAGGGAGGGAGGAAATGCAAGGACTCTGTGTGTGTGTGTGTGTGTGTGTGTGTGTGGGGCAGAGCGGAGAGGCCCCGGAGGCACAAGAGAGCCATTAATACTGCATCAGCCGGCAGCGCACAGCGCGAGCGAGCGAGCGAGAGAGAGAGAGAAGGATGGAGATAGAAGGGAGACGGGGGAGGGGAAGTGAAAATTACACAGAACGACGAGCGCAGCAGCTGAGAGCGAACGTGTGTGCGCGCGCGCGTGTCAGTAAAGCTGGGACGGAGACGGAGTGGGAGGTAATTAGCCGTGTCTGTTTAGCGGCACGTCGCTAGGATTCGAGCGTGCGGAGCCTCTCTGCCTGTCTGTCTCTTTCAGATCTGTCTACCCGTCTCTCTGTCTGTCTGTCTGCCTGTCTCACTCAGGCCATCTTTCTTCCATGTTTCTCAGCCTGTCTCTTTCCAGCTTTGTTTCTGTACATCACGTTCTCTGTCTCTCTGCCCGTCTCTCTCTTTTCTCCATTTCTGTCTCACTCAGGCCATCCCGTCCCCCCCTCTCTCAGCCCATCTCTTTCAGGTGTGTCTCTCTTTTTCTCTCTCTCAGACAGACGCTTCTGTCCATCACTATCTGTTTCAGACACTTTCTCTACCTCCTTCGTTCAGTGTCCCCTTCCTGTCTGTCGCCTTCAGTTACGTTTCAGTTCACTCGTCCTCTCTCTCAGCTCATCTGTCACTTCTGGGCTCTCCGTCTCTCATTCCTTCACTGTCTGAGACCCTTCATTTTTTTTTTTTGTATTTCAGTCATCCTTGTCTATGTTGCATCTCTTTCTTTATTCAGACTTCAATCCACGTCTCTCTCTCGCTCTCCTCCCATCAGCCTGCCTTTTGTAATCTCTTTCTCGATCTCTCTGTATCCGTTTCAGTTTGTGTTTTTCCGTCTTCCTCTCTCCCCCGTGTCTCGTTCGGTCTGAATGCTAACTCTAATCCAACAGTGGAGCGTATTTCCTCTCTCCCACGTACTGCGCCAAGTTCTTTGACGCTACATCCAGCCGGGGCGTTGCCATGTTCTGGAAAAGTCACCGCTCCGTGGCAACGTTTATTGAACGAATCAATCAAAGCGACCGCGCGGCTGCTCAGAGTCGAGCGCTCGGGTCTGACCTTCGGCTTCGTATCATCTCCATTACGCTTCTTAATGACGATCCGATTGGTCAGGAGTGTCGAGCTAACCTCCACCAGCCACGTGGTGTGTAGGACGTTTAACAACAAGGACGCGTCGATAACGGGATGGGTTCACTGACGTAGTTGCCATTCTGTCATTGTTTACAGGATCGAGTTAAAGGTTGCATGGTATTTAGCAAACTGAGAGTCTTGATCATTAGCTAGCGTATGCTTAGCAACCATAATTCCCAGTTGCCTAGCAACAGCCTGACTCATAGTTTTGTCGTTTCCACATTATAGTGCCTTTTATGCTGTCGGAATAAAAATCTATATTGTTTGCCTCAGTCATTACCTAGCTTAAGCTTGGCGGCCATGTTTTTTTTAGTTTCCTAGCAACAGCTTAGCCTTAATGATTTCAACAACAGAGAGCGCATTGTCTGTTCACGTTCCATAAGGTCTGCCAAGGTCTGTCTCTACTGTGCTTCTAAATTTTTGAAGTACAGCACAAAATCTTTGGAGCACAATGCAGGTGGAACTCCAATCCAACACACACACACTCACTCACCCTTGAGAGAGGGACACCTGGATGTTGTAGCAGGGGAGCAGCGGTCGATCAGAGAACTCAAACTCAAACACGTCCCTCTGCTCCTCATCATCGTCCTCCTCCGGACCAGGAGGGTCGGCCAGGACGTCGAACGCAGCGGCGTCCTCGGCAGGCTCTGAGAGAGACACACACACACACGCACATCAATAACGCTCATGGATACGACATGCTACTTTGGTCCTCGTCCGTGTTGATTACATCAAGAATACTTCATGCATATGCAAATCCAAACTAGTCACTGATGACTCGACGTCTGAGCCAGCGTGCTGTCAGACCCGGTTAAAGCACCGGTGAAAGGGGCGTGGCCTCTGTGCCTGCATCACTGTACAAGCTCAGCATTCTCAGAAAGAGGCGTGACCTCTGAATATCAGCTTCGGTCCAGGTGGTTGTGGAGGCGTGGCTTATATGCTGATCGCTTGCAGTCGAGTAGGCGGGGCCTGTTAATCCTAAGTCGTTATTTTATTTCTTCAAAATTCTGCACACGGTACAGTGTTGCACAAACAGAATTGAGTTTTATTGGACTGAATCAGCTGCTAGAAACGTAGTTTATATTATTTTATTATACCGTCACCTGATGTTCATGCAGATCCTCTTTACACACGAACACTCGCACAGTAAAAGGCCTTGGCCTTGAATAGCTGCACCCATGTGACATGAATAAAGCTGTGCATGTGTGTGCGCGCGTGCGCGCATGCGAGTGAGTGAGCGAGCGAGCGAGCTCGGGCAGCGGTACAAAGCCTCATTTGTTTCGAGGGCTCGCAGTGTTATCAGCTGCCCCCTCCCCCACCCTGTTCTCCACTCGCCGTGCCTCCCTCCCCTTCGCTCACAAACTTTATTACCGCTCCCTCCATCTCGCGCCTCTCCAAATGACAGCGGCGACTGCCAGAAGCTTCCTGCTCACTTTCATCATCTTGGGTCATCCTTGATTAAAAAAAAAAAAAAGGACACTTCCGAAGCGTTGTGTGTACGCTGTGCTCTCCGGATGCTCGATGCTGTGATCCACAGTCCAGTCCGGTCCATAGCGTGCGCTCTGCCAGGCTCGCCTTTAACTCACTTCAATTTTGATATCACCGTTCATGTATGAATGCGGAGTTCTGATAAAAGCTGAATGGGCGGGACAAAAGAGCTTCAGCCTTGTGACTGCTCAGAGCGAAGCTTGCACAAGGTTAGCCCCACCCACTTCACACCGAAACTGGGATAGAGTTCATATCAATTCAGATTGGAACCAAATCACATGACCACCGTCAACCTCATATGAATATTCGCTGCTCACTGAACTGATGCGTTCCCAAACAAAATGACATCACACGAGGGGAGGGGCATGACAGCTTCTGCAGTTGTTCTTTTCGCTGAGGCGTTACTGCAAACGCTGTGCATTTTTTATTCGTCTCAAACGACTTGCGACATCACGTTTCACTCAGAAAATTTCACAACACTGCTACTATGAATAGTCGCCCACACGTGTGCGTCGTCTCATGTGACCGAAGCACCAGGAAGTGACACCTTCCTGCCGACTGCGGAAAATATCGCCAGCGCTCACTCGCTGGGCCGCTCTCTCACTGTGCGCTCGCCTCTCTCTCTCTCTCTCTCTCACGCAGGTGTTGTTGTCGTGAGAGCTTCCTGAACATTCCGCTCCACCGCTCTCTCCCAGAGGACGCCCCCCCACTTCCTCTCTCCCTCCCTCCCTTCCTCTGTCCTTCACTCGCTCCCTCGCTTCCGCCCCTTTTCTCTCTCGCTCCCTCTCTCACTTGCTTTTCCGGAGTCCTTCTCACGTCGCTCGCGCTACGCCGGCTCCTATTAACGCTGCCTTCCATTAAGCTGCGCTGCACGATGTGTGTGTGTGTGTGTGTGTGTGTGTGTGTGTGTAGGCTCTTCACTCTTTCCAGTGTGTGTTGGCTTCAGCGCAAAGCCTCAAAGAGAACGAGGGGAAAAATCAGACACCCCACCACCGCCCCCCTTTCTCTTTCACTCTCTCTCCGTTTTATAGTCAGGGTTTTTCCGAGGCGGTGCTTTAGCAGAGAGAGGCTCCCAAAAATAGCTGTCTCTCTGCCTCAGTCTGTCTCTCTCATCTGTCTCTCTGTCTCTGCCCATGTCTGTCCAGCCATTACTAATCCCTAGTCTCCTTCTCTCAAATATTCCAGGAATTCCCAAAATTGTTTGGGAGCGCTGTGCATGTTTATGACCAGCTAAACACACACACACACACACACAAAGTTCTTTTACATACCCTATGAGCATGTTTGGGGGAAAAGGACAGCAAATTCTGTTTTATTACACAGACAGACAGGCAGAGCGAGATGATGAAAGCAGACACACTTCTGTTTTCACTTCCTGTCTCTTGGACAGATGAGGAAGCTTCAGACTTGCCCTTGGGCTGCGTCTGTCCCTTTCAGTGATTCTGCTCACGCTCACGTGCATGTGTGCGCGTGAAGGAGCGAGCAAGCGAGAGAGAGAGAGAGAGAGAGAGAATGAGAAAATCAGCACTCACCACACACAGCACTGCCGTAAAACTCCCAGTACACACCGGGGTCGTCGTCCTCTCGGCCCTGCAGGTCCGCAAAGTAGTCTGGAGGGACAGAGACACAGATTAGAGGCGATTAGAGACGAATGAAAGTAGACGCCACTCGCTACGTCTTTTCCTGCCAGTGCGGACGTTAAAACCTCTCCTCACGGTAAACTGTCCCCGTCAGCGGCCGCCGTGGTGCTGACCGTCTTTTCAACTCCGATAAGACCAGACTTCAGAATCGTTACCACTAAAACCTGACGCTTTAAAATCACGGACGTTACGTTTACACCCTGAAACACGATGCCGCAAAGCACAGCAGAACATTCCAGCACGCGTTTCCATAACGAGGATGGAAAGGCTGGACAACACGAACCTCCTTTATGCCCGTTTCTACGGTAACCGTGAACGTCAGACCAGCGAGACAGCCGAATGACGACTGGCTCAGTGTACGCGGCTAGCTAAAATCAGCGAGTGCAACTTGAGATAGCTGAAGACATGCAAATTTGGCCACGAAATATAAACTACATACTGCTTTATTTATTTATTTTTCACCGATTTAATTTTAGAAAGTAACACCTAGCGTGAGCTCACAGTTTTGACTCATTCGCCAGCCTCAGGCAGCTATTTAGCTACTTCGCTAGCTATTTTACTCAGAGGTCAGGAGTCAGTAGTGACAAACTGGTGAGCAAATTTAAAAGCGTCAGAAGTTACGATCTCCTGAGTTCCTGGTCTACAGGCGAAATGACGCTCAGCAACAGACGGAGACATTTGAAGGCTACTAGAGAAGCAGATCCGGAACGTTCTCTCAGTTTGTAAGTACTCGTTAAGTACGGATCACTCAGTTACACACACAGCGAGTTATTCAAGTTAGTGTGAGCAGGAGGCGTGGAGCGTTCTTAAACTTTCACTAGTTATTCATTACACCGAGAGAGAGAGAGAGAGGATAAAAATGAAGAGACCGTGTGTGTGTGAGAGAGAGAGAGAGTTAGGCTACATCCACACGACAACGGCAACGAGATGTTATTTAAAAATATATCGCGTCCAAATGGGCAACGGATCAGTAAAATATCAGGTCCATATGGCAACGCAACGCTTGCTGAAAACGATGCAATACACATGCCACACCTCTAGGGGCGCTGTAAGACGGTCCCTTCGGAGACACCAGAACAATAGAAGTAGTAAGGACGCATGCGCATAAACTATTATGCGCGAGACTTCATATTAGCCACAAAGTCAGGAAAATCTGTTCGTAAAATTACATTATAATGACCAAATACAATGAAAAGTATTTTTCCAGTCTCACCTGTGAAAGGTAATCCCATGTGATCTCGTTTGGACGGTAAACCTGTTGGTACAGTTAAACGCAGCACATGAATCTTTATTCTCCGCTTTGACCTATCCAATATGGCGGTGAGGATGACGTATGATTCTACGCGGAAGGCGGCGTCTTTAATGGTCCGGAATAAATTGAATGCTACACGTTGATGGATTAATTTGCTCTTCTACGCCCTTTTTGAGGAATGTATTGTAGGACTTAAACCAACATCTGAAGAGGTGAGATCGCTCCTTTTTTTCCCTATTTTTGCTGGCGGGATTGACTCTGCCCGAAGGGCAGAGTCTCTCTCTCTCTCTGCACCATTACACAATAAATATTCACAGTGAAAATATTTTGTAAGCGCGTTTCATGAACCAAGTTATAGGATTTGTTGACAACTCGCATCGAGTTCGTTACACTTCTACCCGGCATGAAGCACTCACAGTCATGTGGTTGTGACGTCATCGTAAACAAATCCGTTCTACTCATCCAGACGACTTCGCAACGGCAACGTTGCCAAATCTTTCCACTCTGGAACCCGTTCTCAAAAAGATTGCGTTTTGGGCACCCAAAACGCCGGTGCCGTGTGGATGCCAGGCCTAAACGATAAGCAATTGTATTGGAGTCACCTGAATCCGTTGCCGTGTGGACAGGGCCTTAGATAACAGGAGAGACAGGAAAGACTAAGCAGTAAACAGATAGAGACAAAGACGGGGAGAGATATGAAAAGAGAGAAAGACAGAGAGGAATGATGGGTTGAGAGAGAGAGAGAGACTTTAAATGGCAGACCGAGTGGAGGGGGGACGTTTTAAATGCTAAGTAGGAAGAAGTGATTAGAGAGAGAGAGAGAGAGAGAGAGAGAGAGAGCGTGAGCGCTCTGATTGCTTTGCCTCAAAGGGCTCGGTGCAGCTCAGCGTGACTAAGGCGGTACGCACACACATGCGTGCGCGCACACACACACAACAGGGTTGAATGCATCCTCAGTGGAGGGCTCATCTCCCACTGAGAGCCCTTCACCTTCCCCCCCCCCACACACACACACACACACTCCCCAGCTAGCGGTGTGTGTTTAGCCAACATGCGGTCCAGGCAAATTAATAGGAATCTCATGCAAACTAGCAGCCTTTCACAGTTACGCAGGTTTTAATCTTTCAAAAATATTTGCCAGTTTAATGGGACGTAAGGATGAGGAGTGTGCGACAACATAAGCACCGTGTGCCTGATTTCAGCCAGTAAAATGGTGTCCAAGATCACGATACATTTCCATCATATACTAATGTCAAGGTAACGCTCTGTAGAATGCGTGCGTGTGTGTGTTCTCAGAGTTCGGCTCCCTTCGCATTTTGAGCAAAAAATAAATAAAATAAATAAATCCCCAAACCTATTTGAGATTAACCCACACACACACACACGTAAAGCCTTGTAGAATTGACACCATGTTCCAGCGCAGATAACGACAGGAAGCCAGATTACTGCTTAGCCAACCCCCCCAACACACACACACACACACTAAACACAGCTGTTCCAAATAACACACACCCAAGCACACATGGCTTTCCCAAATAATGCAATCGGTAACATAATCGGGAAAAAACACACACACACACTTTTCTGGAAATGTCAGTTTCCCTAAACAGCAACACTTAACAGGAAGTGCACATATTTATTAAAAAAAAAAAATCTAAGCCAAGATTGTTACAATAAGCAGCAGTTGCTTAGTAACCACCTCCCAAGAAACCACACCCAGGATCGAGGGATGAAATGAAGAGAGAGAGGGGGAGAGACTGACCGGAGAGGAAGGTCTCCATGACGTCGCTGTGCGTCATCTTGAGCAGGCCACGGCCCGAATACGTGGCGAGGGTCGGGTCGGCACCGTACGACAACAAGAGCCGTACAACGTCCAGGTGATCGTTCTCCACTGCGTCGTGTAGAGGCCTGTACAAAACACACACACACACACGGTTCATTTAACACGTCTCACTCAATATCCCCTCGGTGGTGCTCATACACACGAACGCGCTTCACGTGTCCCAGTTTCATAAAAAATTAGAACACACACACAAAAAAAAGTGATAACAAAAATTTTTTTTAAAAGTGTTTTGGAATTTAAAACCAATGTAAAATAATACAAAGAAAACCATCACACAGTGACAATTTATTTAAGTACAAACATATTTAATGAAAACAAAAAATAGGAATTATATATAATTACAATAAATATATTTTAATAAATTCTAAACAGATTTTATACATATACACACACAAACAGACAAGATTTTGCGCAACATTTCCCAATCATGCGTGAAATCAGAATAAAACAACGATATTTCCACATCGTCATGTCGCCATATTCACATTACAACACTGTCGTAATTACAGTCATTAATTGTCGTGCGCTTTATCGTACGGCTGTAAACAGCGCCGTGGCTAATTAGCGCAGCGTTTTTAGCAGGACTGTGAAGTGTTAAAAGTTAAACGTGAAGCGATGTGAAGACTGACCCGTCTGTCCTGATCGATCTTGCGCTCTCTAATTATCCGACGCTCACACACACACACACCCTGTTATTACTCACCGTGTAATTACACGCTCCGGGTATATATATGCGCGCGCGCGCGCGCGTGGGTTGTGTAATTAACGCTGGAGTTACACACTCGGATACACACCCACAAAACAGAAAAGGAATTCTAATATTCGAGCGTATACATTACTGTGTACTATATAAAGTTTACAGACTCAACAGAACGATGTTAAAGCTCTTCTGGAAAATTTGTTTCACTCAGCGTTTCTCAGCATGGACGAATTCGGAGAAGTCCAGTTAGCGGTCGATGCTAAGTGTAATTTCCTGGGAATAAAGTGACACTGACGTGTTTTCTCAGTAATTTTCCAACACATCTGAGGTAAATGTTGATATTCTGGACAGTTTTATATCACTTTCGTGTCACTGAGTCTTTACTGTGCAGAAAAACGCACAGCTAGCTGTTGACTAGCTTAAGCTTTGCTCCGTATTTCCCAGTTGCCGAGCAACAGCATTCTCGCTACTTTAACCAGAACAGCAAAGGTTTTCTTGATAATTTTCCAACACGTCTGAGGTAAATGTTGACATTCTGGATGGTTTTAAATCTTTCCATTGTCACGGACTTTTTACTGTCTATTAAAAAAAAAAGGCTACCTGTTACATAGCTGAAGCTTAGCTTCATATTTCTCAGTTGCCTAGCAACAGTTTTTTTCACAACTTCAACCAGAGTACAGAGTCAGTTGTGAGTGTTACTTCCCGTGTCAAAAGCCTGAATTCATTACTCACTTAAAGTGAGATGTGTGAGCGTGTGTACCTGGTGCCATCTTGCGCGCTGCAGTTGATGTCAGCTCCGTGCTCCAGCAGGTGCTGGACGATGTTGATCCAGCCGCGGGCGCACGCCTCGTGCAGTGCGCAGTAACCGGCGTTGTCACGGTGATTCACATCACACACTTTATTCTCCAAACAATACAGCACGACCTCCTGTGCAAAGAGAAGGGGCGGGGCCGAGACAGCGTTTCTGTTACAGACAAAGCCACACCACGTTAACGCCATAGTTAATGCACTATTCTAACAGACACGGCCTTTTGCGGTTCGCGTCTGAAAAGCACAGTGCAGAAGATTCCTGAAATCCCAGAATGCGCTGAAGTTGCTGCCTGTAAAGGCACACGCTGGTCTGGCCATTGTGGCGCGCGTGCAGCCCCGGACATCTAAGGGCATCACAGACCTGCTATTGCTTCATCTCGCGTGGCTGAACGCCACTTGTCCCTCTAAGAAGTTTGGGACGCCAGCCTAACTCAACATTCACACTAGAGAGCGACAAAAGGGACGGACGATCGCTTATTTTCGACGTCCGTGTGAGACACAAACGTGATTTTGGCGTCAGTGATGTTTGAATTGAGACTTTCTAAATCCATACAATTAGTTCGAACGATTCCTAGGGCACGTTTGATCCGAGGTTTCTAGCTACACTTAGCTAGCTTTGCTAATCTGCCAACAAAGCTAATACAAACTCTAGAACATTACACAAACCACTGATTTTCACATCTAAGGGCATCACAGACCTGTTATTGCTCCATCTCACGTGGCTGAACACCACTTGTCCCTCTAAGAAGTTTGGGACGCCGGCCTAACTCAACGTTCACACTAGAGAGCGACAAAAGGGACGGACGATCGCTTATTTTCGACGTCCGTGTGAGACACAAATGTGATTTTGGCGTCAGTGATGTTTGAATTGAGACTTTCTAAATCCATACAATTAGTTCGAACGATTCCTAGGGCACGTTTGATCCGAGGTTTCTAGCTACAGTTAGCTAGCTTTGCTAATCTGCCAACAAAGCTAATACAAACACTCGAACATTACACAAACCACTGATTTTCACACTGATTCACGTGCTATTTAATTTAAGTAACAAGCTTTAGAAGTGATATAAAAATACTACCATTTCTCATGGGAACAGGAGCAGGCCACGCCCACAAGTGACAAGAAACAAACTAGAAAACGCAAGGAGGACTTGTGACTCGTTAGTGTGAATGTTGCAGACTGACGGTGGTGTTTATGTGACTACAGTTAAAGAAATGTTAGCGCACAACGCTATCCTTTATTAATGCGTGACTCAGTGCCCCTGGTTCCTGAATGGAGGGCACAGGGAGCAGGGAGCGATAATAATGAAACGCAGCATAAAGGGAAAGTGGACACACAGGACTCTGCAAGTTGCAGCTCCCCTTTCAATAAAACCAGATCTTTCAATATGAGTTATTTTCAATGGGGAGCAGTTACAGCAAGCTGACTGGGGACCTAAGCTGTCAATCATGGTTCGAGGGCGCGGCCTATTGGTGTGAGAAGACTTGTGGGACAAAACGGATTTCACAGAACTGCTGACTTGTTTCAGAAGGCTGAGAACACACACACACACACACACACACACACCTCCCAAGTGATACCCCCCCTCCTCCTCCTCACCCGCTTACTCGGTTTCCAGGATACGGCATGTTGTGTGCATGTGCTCCGAAACAAGACGAGTGTACCGGCGCCACTAATGAAGCCCGACTGCAAGCACACACAGCTTACGCTACCACTACTGCAAGCCCAGACACACACACACCAATATAGCAGATTAAAAAAAAATAACCACCACACACACACAAGCAATTAGCAACACAGTGATGCCGGCGTGTTTTTCATTTCCTTTCCAATTTCTACCAAAAGGCAGATTTCTGCACCGGCATGGAAATTCTCCCTCTCTTTCTCTCTCTTGCTCTCTCACACACACTGCGTTGGCAGCCTGCGGAGTCCAGTGATGCATTATACAGACAATAAAGCTGCATTTAACACCCCAGAGAGAGAGAGAAAGAGAGAGAGATGTGAAGAAAGAGAAAAGTAGTAGTGATGGAATGCAGTAAAGGCATGAAAAACACACACCCGCGCGCACACCCAATCCTCCTCCACTTTTAATCTTCCTCAATAAACACAGCTTCAGGCAATGGACCGCAATCAACACATCACTCACCCCATGTCTCTCTCTCTCTCTCTCTCTCTCTCACACACAGGTGAACTAGTAAAGCCAGACACGTCCCACACTTTAGCCAAAGTGGAAGACGTAGAGGACAAGAGACAGAAAAACAGAGAGAGAGAGAGACACACACACACTGGCGGAACGGAGTGCACTGCTCTGACGAATGTTCTAAATTTACACACACACACAGCGCTCGGGAACAAAAACAACAGGCTCGGGGCGATGCAGACGGATGTCACAGGCAGCGGCTCAGGAAGCACGAGGGAAGTGGAGGGTCGAGAGAGAGACAGAGAGAACTCTGAAGCACCGTATTGTATAATTTACAATGTGCCCACGTTTAATTAATAAAAATTGCAATTACTGGTAAGTGGGTGTGGTATAAGAGGAATAAAACGCTTGATTATTTTTCTAAGTTGTCCCCCGCTCCTAAGTGGTTGCAGGAACCCCACGTCATCACACCACTCTGTCAGTCAGCGTTTCGCTCCAGCGGCACATTCTCAAGTGCTTTATTTCTCTTATACGACAGCACTTTGGCAACAAATACAAATTCTGTCTTTATTAACGAGTGACATCATGCTTTTTATCTATGTAGAGGCGCATTTAACGCTGTTGAACCAAACAAGTTCTCACTGACATTATAGCAGCTATAAACAGTTGTTTAACTGGGTGTGCCGGTTTCCCCGACAGTCCAGAGACATGCGGTTAGAGTAACATGGGCAGCCATGGGCTGAAGTGCCCTCGAGCAAGGCACCTAACCCCCAACTGCTCCCCGGGCGCTGTAGCACAGCTGCCCACTGCTCTGGGTGTGTGTTCACTGCTTCAGATGGGTTAAATGCAGAGAGGAATTTCACTGTGCTCAAGTGTGTGCTTGCGTGTACATCTGATCAATAAAGGCCTCATGTTCCCTCACCAGCCTCTTTTTATTCTCCCTCAGTAACGAGACTGAGAAAAAAAAACCCTGCTTTGTCATGTTACCAGTAAACCTTTTACTCCTGTTGGAGAACTTCCAGTTCCAGCTTTACCTCCTCTGACACTGGAGGCTCCTTCCATCAACATGAAATATTCAGTAACCATCTCCTTACAGAGACCTTCATCACATCCATGATTTTTTTTAATCCGCCTTTTAAACCTCATTTATTGCTCAATGATAACGGCTCGTCAATTTAAAGAAAAAAAAAAGGCATGTGACATTTTGGTGCGTGACACTCCAATGAAGGAGCACTACTTCTGTCTCAGCATGATCAGGAGTGTCCCATCCTGGTTAAAGTACAGGCAATCGTATGGGGCCGAGTAAAACTAAGGATCAATTTCACGAGTGATTTCGAAGTTTTGAATTTCAAAACATGAGTGAAATCGATCCTTAATTTTACGAGGAACCATACGATTGCTTGTTTCTAATACTTCATACTTCGGAAGCCATTCAAGTTCACGACATTTGTCATTCACGTTTTCTGAACCAATCAGGGCGCGAGACTATCTTGCGCGTTTGAATCAGTTTCTGAAGCATTCCTTGTTTTCGCAAATCTCTCGCTTTTCCCTAGAGGACTTTTCATGATTCTTGAAAAGTAACATCTTTCAGGACTTTCTCTCGTCTCAGATGCCGATCCAGTGCTGCCTGCGTTACTTTGAGAGAGTCCGGTTCGTAGTTTCCCCCATTTTCTTTCCTCATTTCTGCGTAAACACAGAAATCGCACCTTGTCCAACTCACAGCATTCATACGCCACTAGAGTCTCGTTTATTTGTCTCTCTGCGGCCTGTTTCTTAAACACGGAAAGCCAAAAACTTTTACTTTTTTTGGTATTTTCTTCATTTTCGCTTGCAGCTTTCAACTGGTTTATCATTTCTTCGTCAAACAGAAGGGGTGTTCACACAGCACATATTTGCATCGATGCTGCACCGATGTATTTTGTTGCGATATATCTTACACCGGTGTAAAGTTTGTGGAGCGTTCACACGTCACAAACCTGCTTACTAGAGAGAAGCGTGTTAGCACCGGTGCAGCCCCACTTGCGTTCACACGGCAGTTTTTGCGACCGTGCTATACGATAGTAATAATGCGGAAATGAAATACGTGCACGCGTGAAAATGTACTTCCTTTTCCTGGTTGTCATGGCATCACCAAGCGCCGGGAAAACAACGCGGATGAAGACACCAGTGCTGCCAGATACTGCTGACGTTTTCCAGCCCAAAATATGTTCAAATCCGCCAAAATGCACTTAAAACCGCCCAATCTGGCAACACTGGAAGACACGCCGTTCTGTTGTTGATATTCGCCATTTTGGAAGCGCAAAATACCAGGATGCAAATTATGCAATGCCTGTATGTAATCAACTCTCCTCATGCATAGTGAGTCTACCCCTGTAGTGTTCAGACGTCCCATTTTATATCGCTGCTGCCCCGCAAACTAGCATTTACTCCGGAGTAAATTTCTTAAACCGCCTCCTGAGCAGGGTTAAGGGGTGTTCATACGGCAACTTTTACTCCGGTGTAGCACTGGGGCTGCCCCGGTAGAGCGTTCACACGGTACAAAGTTATAGCGGTGTCGCCCCTGAAAGCTGCTTAAACCGGTGCAAATCTAACCCTGCTCGGGAGGCGGTTTAAGAAATTTACTCCGGAGTAAATGCTAGTTTGCGGGGCAGCACCGACATAAAATGGGACATCTGAATGCTACAGGGGTAGACTCGCTATGCGTGAGGAGAGTTGATTACATAAGGGTATTGCATAATTTGCATCCTGGTATTTTGCGCTTCCAAAATGGCGAATATCAACAACAACAGAACTGCGTGTCTTCCAGTGTTGCCAGATTTGGCAGTTTTAAGTGCATTTTGGCGGATTTGAACACATTTTGGGATGGAAAACGTCGGCAATATCTGGCAACACTGGTGTCTTCATCCACGTTGTTTTCCCGGCGCTTGGTGATGCCATGACAACCAGGAAAAAGAAGTACATTTTCACGCATGCGCATATTTAATTTTCGCATTATTACTATCGGAAATGATAGTAATAATGATAGGAAATGATAGTAATAAAAGGAAATATCAAAACTTTTACTATCATTTCCTTTGATAGTAATATAAAGTTTTTGCTACTATAACACGGTCGCAGAAACTGCCGTGTGACCGCAAGTGGGGCTGCACCGGTGCTAACACGCTTCTCTCTAGTAAGCAGGGTTGTGACGTGTGAACGCTGCGCAAAATTGACCCCGGTGTAAGATATATCGCAACAAAATACATCGGTGCAGCATCGATGCAAATACGTGCCGTGTGAACACCTTATTAGATTTGCACCGGTTTAAGCAGCTTTCAGGGGCTACACCGGTATAACTTTGTACCGTGTGAAAGCTCTACCGGGGCAGCCCCGGTGCTACACCGGAGTAAAAGTTGCCGTGTGAACACCCCTAGAGTGAAACGTGGCACTGGTTTGTCAGCAGAGTCAGCCATTTTGTTGACAAAATTTGCTCATTTTTGTAACCGTAACCAAGCAACGAACTAGCCAATAGCGTTTCAGAAATACGGCCCCGTGATAAGGAGAGAAAAAAAAGCCCTCCTTGATTGACCAATCAGAGTTGAGTGATCCGGCGCTCTGTAACCGGAGGATAGAACTGCTGCTGGTTAAAAATTCCAGCTCGCGCTGATCCGAACAAGCTCGTGAGCGCTACAGCACGCGCTCAAATGTACCGGAGGGGTTAAAAAAAAAAAAAAAAACCACAACAAGCCGCACCGATTTTTCCACTCGAGCTCAAACCCTGCGGAGTGCATCCGGAATAAATCACACAGGAGCCCAGACTTCTCTCCACACACACACACACACACAGGCTGCCTGGAGGAGAATCACGCTGCGAGCGATTTGTTTTGGAAGCGGCTGAATGGAGAGAGAGAGAGAGAGAGAGAGAGAAATGGAGCGAGGGGGGGGAAAAGCTCGTGCGAAAGCGTTGGCTGGCTGCGTAATGTTTCCGTGTTTACTGCTGCTGTTAGGTGTGTGCGCGCGCTGCTCAACCTCACACGCAGAGGGCCGAGCGGCGCGTTGAAAGGCTCGAGCGCGCAGTCTTGTCATATTTCAAAGCGGCGGCAGCGACACACAGCCGCTTGTGGCTTTACACACACACACACACACACACACATATACACACACACACACACACACACACACCGCGCTGGAGAGCGCTGGCAGGGTAGTCAGCTCTCGCGGCTTATCTCGCGCGCCCACACGCACACGAGCGAGCGACCGAACACACACACACACACACACAGCGCGCGGCTTCCTGTCTAAAAGCCGAGGGGGCGCGAGGGAGGGGCAGGAAAAAGCGAAGGACTAGAAAAACAAGACGCTGCCAACACACTGCAACACACACACACACACACTGCAACACACACACACTCACTGCATCTCACACACACACACTGCAACACACACACACTCACTGCAACACACACACACACGCGGTCAGGCTGTTCTCGACCGTTAAGGCCAATGAAAGGGCGCGCGCGCTCGAGAGAAAGATATTAAAGCTGGCGGAGAGGGATGAATGCTAGACCTCACGGGATGTGTGCGCGCGCGCGCTCCCTTCTCTCGCGACTCTTTAACGAGTAGCGCGGGGCTCGGCTCGGCTCGCGCTGTCACTGCGCGCGCATTATAAAGGCATTAGAGCGGAATTAGAGCTCGCGCGCCTTATGGGAAGCGGAAGGGGGCGGTGAGGCTGTTCGGATATCGCGCTCGAGCCAACGCGTCGGGAAACGAAAGCCCGACGGGGTTTTTAAGCCCTCGCGCCAACCGAGGCCCGCCTTCCGGAAAGGGCTTTCCGTAGCTACAAGCACGCGGAGATGATGCGCGCGTGTTTTTTTTTTTTTTTTGAGCTATTTATAGTTGACGTAGCGCGCGCGATGGTGTACGTGGTGGAAGCCATTACCGCCCCGCCCCTCTCTAACCAACCGGCGGTGTTAATTAGTGCTGCGCGCGGCACGGCGAGAGGCGCGGCGCGCGGGCAGCTAATGGCCTAAAAACCTCGCGCATTTAGCGCCTCCGGGCCGGTGATTAATTAAACCGGAGATCAGGACGAGACCTTTAATGGCCGCGCGCCAGAGAGAGAGAGCCGCGTGCACGAGCTCAAATCCATAACCCTACATCACACACCGCTGTTACTAATGAGGACGCCACAGTAGCGGCTGTGTGCACACTACACAACACACAACAACACAGCACAGCCGCTTCCGGATAGGCAAACGTTAAAACCGCGACCCTGACAGAGAGTTTTGGGTTTGTTTGTTTTTTTGACGCACTTGTGCATAAAAACGCCTCATTCATGTTCACTACTCCATAAACCAAACATTTTCCACAGTTCCAAGCGACACGCTGCTCGCTCCTCAAAATGGCGGAAGCCCGCTAGCAGGCGATGCTAACAGCGTCATTCTTCTCTCAGTGTCACACGAAGACCACATTTCCCTCAGATCCTCGTTCTCTGCCCTTATACAAGACCTAACAGCTAGCTGGCTAGTCATTAGCCTAAGGTTCAGTTTCCCTGTGGCCTACAAACACTGGCAGCGCGAAGCTGAACACATGGGCTACAGCGTCCTTCGCTACGTTTTAGTGAGCAAGTTAGCTACTAGCTAGCCAACAAATAATCTGAGGTGAATGGAAACGAGATGCAAGAGACATCGCTTAAGCCAGTCTCTCGCTGGGCTGCGACAGTTTGCGAGCGGCATTCGCGCGAAAGGGTTTCAAAAGTGTCTTCCGCGGGGCTTCTCAGTTTCCTCGCACGAGCCGCTATTACCCCTTTTCCACCAAATCAGTTCCAGGGCTGGTTCACAACTCGTTCAACTTGCGAGCCAGCTGAGAACCAGTTTGCTTTTCCATAGCTCGCGGTGCCACGTCATTACGTCGCTGTATACGTCAGTTACGTCGCTACGTTTGCATAAACCTTGGCGCGAATATCGAAGCAAAAACAACACGGAAGAAGCAGCAACAATAATAATAATAATGGATGACTTCGCGTTTGTACAGCTGCAGCTTCTCGCCGCTTAAAAATGGCGATCTTTCGCGGTCTTGTTATTGTTGTTGGTCTTAACAACTCCGCCCCCAGCTGACGTAAGCGGTTCTTTCCTCTGGCCCAGCAGAGAGTTGGTGATGACCTGGAACCGGTTTTTCTGGCCCCAGAGCCAGTTCTTTGTCAGTGGAAACAGAAAACCCGGTTCCAAACTAAGCACTGGCCCCGAACCAGCCCTGGAACTGCTTTGGTGGAAAAGGGGCAAAAGTGTCGCTCCTTCGTCGCTGAAATTTTGAACATGTTCAAAAAAATTCGTGCGACAAAATTTCTCTCAGATGTGTCGCAAAGCCGTCACAAACCCTTCTCGAGTCAGTTTCCGTGAGACAGGAAGTGCGAGTGTATCTCACTGGGCTGCGACAGCCTGCGACTAGTTGGAGACACAACAATTGCGATAAAATACGCGAATATCAAGTCAGTGCGATTCCATGTGAAAATTGTCGCTAATTCGCATATTTTATCACAATTGTTGTCTCCAACTAGTCGCAGCCCAGTGAGATACTCCCCTTAGTTCAGCACACTGCAATGTCGTTCACCAGTTTAAAAAAGCAAAAAGTGTGGTTTCCCCAATTCATGTAAAGTAGATACTTATAGTACCTGGAAACATTTAATTTATTTTGTAATAAAAAGTGAAATGTGTAGTTAAAGGTGTAAAAGGAAAACTGGTTGCCATCCGTTCTCTCAGATTAAAAAAAAAAATGCTTGTGAATGATAATCAATAAAAAACATCCTGTTTGTCCTCGGAGTTAAAGTGTGACTTATTAAAAGCAGCGTATTGACATGTTTGTGGTAAGCCAGTAATGATGGCCAGGATTTCTGCAAATTAGCTAAACATGCTAGTCACAGCACAAACACACAGGCCGGAGCGAAGCCGCATAGAGGACGGGGACATACAGGTTGACAAAACTGGACACAAATACGCTTATTCTAGCTTGAATCTCAGGCCGGTAAAAAAAAAAAAAAGAGAGAGAGAAAGAAAAGACAAGAAAGAAAAATAAGCGTATATCACTGTCTCGGGTGTCAGTGTGTCCTTCACTGCTTTTCCTTCACTTTTCATTCACGGACAGGGAGAGGGACGACGAGAGAATAAAGTCGACGGTGTGCAAACAGAGAACTGACTGGGGGAGGGCAGGCTGTCACTCATCTGTCCGTGTGTGTGCGCACGCGCGCGCGCGCGTGTGTGTTATCAGAGTCCGGCATGATATGAAGGTAGACGGCTCCAGTAAACAAGCGCGGTGACACAAAGTAAACACACGCATACGCAAATACACCTAAACCATACGCCTACATCAAACAGGAAGGGAAAACAGCTACACCCTGTGTGGAATGAGAGAGAGAGAGCGAGAGAGACAGATGGAGAAACGAAAAAAAAAAACGTAACCACAAAAGAACCCCTCCTCTGTCCATCACTTTCACCCTACCGAGTCCTGCTTCAGGGAACATCACTTTCTCTCAGCTCTGCCACGTGAGGAGGGAAATGAGGGAGAGGGAGAGAGACCAAAGACGAGGGAGCACGAAGAGCGAGTGAAACGCCTCGAGAGAGAGAACGAGAGAGCGAGCGATCATGCGCTCGCTGCAGTAATCGCTCATTTCCTGTGCTCTGTGCCAGTCCTTTCAGCCTCGCTGCCGGAACTAATCCAGCTCGCCATTAATCTGCCTAAATCAGGCACACAACGCCAAGCGCGCAATTACACACAGCCACGGAAACGCCGCTGCAACGCAACATCAACCGAACACCTCGGTTTCACAAAAACGCATTTGCCACTTCAAACAAAGGGGAAAAAAAACCCACTCATGCTGCTATCAGCTAATTATAAAGCTACATGTGATTGACTGATTTGTCCGTTTTGACATTAACCCCAAATCACAACGATTCCAACAACGCCAGACTTGTCGCAAAAACACCACGACTGCAATCGTCACATCAACTTACAAAACTACAGAAGTAAATCTAGCCAGGCTTCATTATTGCTAGTCAGAAAACAAATACTATGAACACAATTTATGGTAGAAATTTACATATCAACAGTTATTCATTTATTACAATACCGTAAATTGGCTAGCTAGTCTGTTCAAAGAAAAATGTCTCTTTAGTTGATTAGCAATCAATCTTTGTTGCTAGATGCTTGGAAATCTATTTGTTTCTGAACTTTAAGGCTACGGTCACACTACAGCTCGCAATGGCTTTGCGAATACTTGGTGGTGAAAAATTGTTTGCGTTGCCAGCAATCGTGTGAGGCATGGCGAATTTTCTCAGAGCTTCGCAAGTTGTTTTTTTTTGGGGGGGGTGTCTCCGCCTCACGAGTGACCAAAAGTGTTGCGAAAAATTTCAACTAAAGTCTAAAGTCTTTCCCGCACCATATGGCGCATAAGGCGGCGCCAATCTCTGTTTCTGTAGCCCTCAGCCTCTTGCCTATTACATAGCTAGGGTTACAGTGGGGGGCTGGTCTTCTGGTAACCACGAGAGTTTGACTCCCCACTCACATCTGTATTGCAGCGTGCCTTGCCAGACGGCAGTAGGTGCTATTTTTATGATGGTCTATGGTATGACCCAACCATGAGTAGAACTCACGATCGAGAAGCAGAACGCTAACCACGAGGCCAACTCGCAGTTCAGCCATCAAAATGTCGAGGCAACATTACAGTAGTGGTTTCCCTTTGCCTTCTACTGGATTATCTCCTCTCAGCGTTGCGAAAAATTTCAACGCATGCATTGAAATTTGGTGCCGATGTTTTCATCAGCAAACTAAAGAGCGAATACTCGCAGATGGGTTTGGGAATACTTCTCGAAGCTCGGTGAAGCATCGCCACCAAACGCTGCATTTTCATCAATAACACATCGCAAAGCATCGCAAGCTGTAGTGTGACTGTAGCCTAAAGCAAAGCAGCATGGGAAATATATCGGCACTCTACAGCTACACAAATGTGGAATGCTTGTACAAGACTATGGACAGAAAAGGAAATTGTGAAACGAACACAAACACGTAGGAACTTTACAGCGGTTAAATAAATGCTACGCTACTGAAAAAACAAACAAACAATTGCGATAGTACAAAACAGTTTTCCGCAAATGAAAAACAACACAGCTTTAGTGACAAATAATAGCAAGGAAATTTCTTTTCAGCTGTAAATGTGAGAAAGTGCAACAATGCGGGGCAGGGGGGACAAATTTAAAAACCATCTATCATGTACTATTGTTCTAGCTAGCTGGGTCAGCAGCCATGTTGAATTTGACAATACTATTGAAAATAAATATTTCTAAATCTAACATTTCCAAGAAAATGACTAATTACTAAATTTCTGATTATTTGTGATTGGTGTGTGTGATTTTCCGAATTTTGATAATGACCGTATTACTGCGCAATGATAAATGCGCGAAACAAACAAACTAATTAATTAATTTAAAAAAAAAAGGTGTCAAGAATGATTGATTGGTTTTGCTTAAAGCATCTTTTTTTGTGACAATTTCTTCTACTTGTAAGGAAATACATACACAAAGATCCATGTGCTGCTATTTTTGAGCAATGCAAAAAAAACCCCCTACTCTTTTTTTTTTGTAGATGAAAAGCAGACTAAATTTCTTAGTAAGAAATTCTAGTTTATTTTCAAAATCATTTCTCTGAGGTTGAGATTCCAAGAAGAGAACGGTGAAGGGAGGAAGGAAAGAGTTAAAGATTTTCCGGCGAGAGTGCCAGGAGAGCACAAATCGTTGAGAGAAAGCGAGCGAGACAGAGTGTATATGTGTGTGCGTGCGAGTGAAAGTGTGTGCGTGTGTGCGCGCGAAAGCGAAAAGAGGAGAGAGAGAGAGCGTGCGAGGGAGAAACGAGACAGCGAGATATAAAAAGGAAAAGGGAGGGAGAGGCCGTGCGCACGCCAGCGGAGGAGGAGGAGGAGGAGGAAGGGGAACGAGCGCACGGGGTGTGTGTGTGCGCTAAGCGATCGCTCCGTGCCTGTCAGGGGCTCTCACATGTCACACTCCGTCTCGCGCAGAATTAATGAGATGCGAACAGGGAGGGAGGGAGGGGGGAAAGAGAGAGCGAGAGAGAGAGCACAAGCGATCAAGAGGGGGAAAAGGGAGGGGGAGACTACGAGAAAGGAGAAAAACACACACACACACACACAAAGCGGCTTACCTCATAGCCGAGGCGAGCTGCTCTCTGCAGCAGCGTCTCTCCGGCGTTTTTGTTCACGATGAGTCTGCGAGCCTCAGGGGGCATCGGAGCGGGCACAGACGTCGCTGTGGCGACAGCAGTGGGCAACGTGGTGACAGCAGTGGGCACAGGGGGTGACGGCTTGGGCTCATAATCTGACTTCTGAGAGCTGCGCTTCGCAACCTGCAGGCGAGAAACACACGTCTCAGGGAGGAAGTTGGTTCTCACACACACACACACACACACACACGCACACAGTTTAAAATAAACAGCGCCTACGCACAAACAATTCAAGGCACACAGAGGTCACATGTGTGTGTGTGTGTGTGTGTCTGTGTGTGTGTGTGTGGCTGACTGGAAACCACAGCTCGGCAGACGTTCCTCCATCAGCGTACGCACTCTGCCAGGGAAAGCTAAACAGGAAATGTGCGCGCGCGCACACACACACACACGCACACGCACACACTCGCTATCTATGGAGACCAGCAGGGCGGAAGAGAGGAGGGAGAATGGAAAATGGAAAATGTGTGTGTGTGTGTGTAAGCCAGCGGGCCAGTGAGATCATGCGAGCCGAGCGAGGCCTGGGAGTCCGCCCAGCCCAGAGGAGCAGCGCAGCAAAGCAGCTGTCAACACACACACACGCACACATGGAGCACAGCGCCGTAAGGGCTGCGTTCAATATGAGTGAGAACGAGACCGCCAAATCCGCGCCTACGAACATAAAACTCGCCCTCGCCGGAATAACGCAATCCTGTTGCGCTAATTCCAGACGGCGCTGTCTGGACGTGTTGAAACCGGTTCTACCATTTCAGGGAACTGCAACTGCTCCCCCCCCCTTCTTAAAATACGACCTTTCTGTAGCCGAGCGGAGCTGGACGACGTTCTTAGTCAGATCTAAACTACCCACTCCCCCCCATACTTAATCACAGACCTGACTTCTGAGGACTGTTTGAGCTCCTCATAAAATACAACTGAACTAAAATATAATTCATGTAAAAGTACAACGTGATGTAAAATATGGCTTCATGTATAAAAGACAATTGATAGAAGAAAATGCAACAATGTTAAATACCTGTTAACATAAAAGACAACGTACAGCTCCAGTAAAGGACAACAAGTAAAATACGGAGAGACAAAAATATGACGAGTAAAATACACCTCAAGAAAGACATCTCAAATAAAAGACAATTCAAAGTATGACTGAAGTAAAAGGCACCTCGAGTAAAAGACAACACAAAATGTGACTCGAGTAAAAGGCACTTCGAGTAAAAGGCACCTCAAAATACGACTCAAGTAAAAGGCACTTCGAGAAAAAGGACCTCAAGTAAAAGGCAACTCGAAATACGACTAGAGTAAAAGGCACTTCGAGAAAAAGCACCTCAAGTAAAAGGCAACTCAAAGTATGACTTGAGTAAAAGGCATTTTGAGAAAAAGCACCTCAAGTAAAAAACAACTCAAAATACGACTCGAGTAAAAGGCACTTCGAGTAAAAGACAACTCAAAATACAACTTGAGTAAAGGGCACCCCGAGTAAAGGGCAACTCAAAATATGACTCGAGTAAAAAGCACTTCAAGTAAAAAGCAACTCAAGTAAAAGGCAATTCAAAACACAACTTGAGTAAAAGGCAACTCGAGTAGAAGGCAACTCAAAATACTATTTGAGTAAAAGGCAACTCAAAACACAACTTGAATAAAAGGCAGCCTGAGTAAAAGGCACCTCAAAATACGACTCAAGTAAAAGGCAACTCAAAATATGACTCGAGTAAAAAGCACAGAGTAAAAGGCAACTCAAAATATGACTCAAGTAAAAGGCACCCCGAATAAAAGGCAACTCAAAATACGACTCAAGCAAAAGGCACCCCGAGTAAAAGGCACCTCAAAATATGGCTCGAGTTAAAGGCAACTTGAGAAAAAGCACCTCGAATAAAAGGCAACTCCAAATATGACTCAAGTAAAAGGCACCCAGAGTAAACGGCACCCCAAGTAAAAGGCAACTCAAATATGACTCAAGTAAAAGGCACCCAGAGTAAACGGCACCCCAAGTAAAAAGCAACTCAAATACGACCCAAGTAAAGGGCACCTCGAATAAAAGGCATCTCAAAATACGGCTCAAGTAAAAGGAACTTTGAGTAAAAGGCAACTCGAGTAAAAGGCATCTTGAGAAAAAGCACCTAGAGTAAAAGGCAACTCCAAATATGACTCAAGTAAAAGGCACCCCGAGTAAAAGGCAATTCAAAATACAACTCAAGTAAAGGCACCCGGAATAAAAGGCAACTCAAAATATGACTTGAGTAAAAGGCATGTGAGTAAAAGGCAACTCAAAATATGACTTAAGCAGAAGGCACCCTGAGTAAAAGGCAACTCAAAATATGACTCAAGCAGAAGGCACCCTGAGTAAAAGGCATCTCAAAATATGACTCAAGCAGAAGGCACCCTGAGTAAAAGGCACCTCAAAATATGACTCGAGTAAAAGGCACTTCGAGTAAAAGGCAACTCGAGTTAAAGGCAACTTGAGAAAAAGCACCTCAAGTAAAAGGCAACTCCAAATATGATTCGAGTAAAAGGCACCCCAAGTAAACGGCACCCCAAGTAAAAGGCAATTCAAATACGACTCAAGTAAAAGGCACCCCGAGTAAAAGGCAACTCCAAATATGACTCAACTAAAAGGCACCTCAAAATATGACTCGAGTAAAAGCACCCCAAGTCAAAGGCAACTCAAAATATGACTCGATTAAAAGGCACCTCGAGTAAAAGGCAACTCTAAATACGACTCGAGTAAAAAGCACCCCAAGTAAAAGTCAACTCAAAACATGACTTGAGTAAAAAGCACCTCGAGTAAAAGGCAACTCAAAATACGACTCAAGTAAAAGGCACCCCAAGTAAAAGGCAACTCAAAACACGACTTGAGTAAAAGGCAACTCGAGTAAAAGGTGACTCAAAATATGACTTGAGTAAAAGGCACTTGAGTAAAAGTGAAATACAACTCAATGTAAAACACAACTTGAATAAAATTCACGAAGAACTCTCTCATTCTGTTCCACATCAGACAGGGCTGGGTTTCCCAAAGGCCTCTTAACACTAAGAGCATCTTAACTCGGAGAGAGAGTGTTCATTGTGATGCTCGCTCTACCATTTAACAATGATCTTTGTGCTACGATGCTTTTGGGGAAACCCGCCCCTGATTAGTTTGCGTAATCAAGTTTAGCCACATCCTGGAAATATATTTGTTCCGAGTGCCGTTTTTCACCAGAGGATGCCGTGTTGTAGCGAACTGGTGAAAACGCCGCTACATCTCGCCGAGTTCACGAACAGCTAAGTCCAGTTTATGTGCAATTTCACCACCGACATTTTTTTTTTAGCTTTTGTAGCCAACTCGCAGGTAATATGTAGCTTGCGAGTTCTTTTTGAAATCCTGCTGTACTGCGCAAAGCAGTGGAGTCCTTCAGTGCAACATCCGAGTCGATAATTCGCGGGAACCATTACATCATCTTTATACCACAAAATAAAAAAAATAAAATAAATCTTTGTTGTGCTAGCGTTAAAGGTAAAGGAGCTGGAACATCTGGAATCCCAGTCTTTAATTTACCTTGTTTATGAACAGCTTACTTAAATAACACACTACTTTTTTACAAAATGTGCTTAAAAATGGAATTATGGAGGTTAATGATGTTTGAAGAAAGTACACGAAGAATTTAGAGGAGCGATTCTGAGTGAGACAGCCTTCCATTACGTGAACGACATTAGCCCCATAGCTCCAGTACAAAAACATCGGAAACTAACCACGGCTTGGCTGGAAAATGGTGTAAATTTGATTTTTTTCACCCATCTGTCCCTTTAAGATTGGAAAGGCTGCATAAACGAGCGTTTTGGAGGCCAGCGTGGAGAAGAACGGCGGTAATTTATGTTCCCGTAATCACTTTTCAAGTCAAAGCCTGTATGCTCATACAGGCACGTTCGGGGCAATAAAACGTGGGCCGTGAGTGCGCAAGCCGGTCAAAGAATCTGCTTCACGAGGGAGACATTTCACTCCGGAGGCAAAAAAAGAGCGCAGAGAGAAAGAGAGAGAGAGAGAGAGAGAGAGAGAGGCCAGACTTCCTCCCTCCACCTCCTTCCCTCCCTCTGCTGGGAGATTGTGTTTCAGTGCAAGAAGAGGTCACGACAGTCACGCTCTGAGCGCGCGCGCACACACACACACACACACACACACACACACACACACACACACACACACACAGAGCAGAGTCGGGCGGAAGGAGCAGAAAGGAGTGCACAGCTCCTAATTAGGAAGATTAACACCACAGCTATTAGTGATCCAGCCTCAGACTGGCTCAGGCGAAGCGTGAAAACCAGGAAACTTCTAAAACGCACACAAAGCACTCACCTTGAGCAGGTGGGCGGGGCTAAGTTCCTCATTGGCTGGCTGCGCGAGTGCTCGGAGCTCCCGTTGCCCGAGGTGCTTGGTCTTGCACTGGCGCTTGCCTTTGGGTTTTTCGGGGTCGCCGTGACGCCGTGGGCGAGACGAAAGGGCGTCGTCGGGACATGGTGAGGGGCGGAGCTTTTCCGCAGACAGGACAGGGACGGCTGTGGAAGAGAGAAAGAGAGAATGTTCAGGGATACGGAAATCAACGCCGAGGTCTTGTTAGGTAACGAACCTTGTTAAAGGAAGGGAGAGCCCAAATAATAAACGTGTGTGTATGTGTGTGTGTGTAGCTGTCGTGGGATTGCAGATTTGGATGATGCAGCACGATGAAACAATAACCAAGAAAATGAGAGAGAGAGAGAGAGAGAGAGAGAGAGAAATGAGAGCAGGCGAGAACGTGAGCGCGAGCAGAAGGCAGCTCGGCTGAAACAGAGCGAGACCTGCGCTCCACATCTGTTCCATTATTCATCACTCGCTCTCAACCCCGCACACACACACACACACACGTTCGTTGAAAGCATGCCGAGAGCCCTACAGCGCTGGGGAAATTTCTCACACGGACGCGTCTGCAGACACGCAAGCGTGTGGGTGCAAGAGAGAGAGAGAGAAGGGAGGGTGTGAGGGGAGGGAGAGAGAAAAACGGAGTCCCTCTGGGCAAACTGCGCAAAGCACTTTCCTTCCAACAGGCTAATTACGTCCCCGAGACCCACTGGGACCACACACACACACACACACACACACACACACACACACACACACACACACACACACACAAATGAATAGCAGCTCTAGAAAAGGCAGAGCAACAGCTTTTAAAGTGATTCCAAAAAAACACGATCAAACAGAAGCTTCAAAACACTGAACTCTCTCTCTCTCTCTCTCTCTCCACACACACACACACGCCTGAGGCTAACTGAATTCTCTGTGACTTGCGCGTGTGACTCGTCTCTCACACCCTGTCACAGGCGACGCAAATTAGTTTGTGTGTGCGTGCACGTGTGTGTTTCCATCTGAAAAGTGTGTGTGAGACTCTGACAGGGACATCTGGGGGACATTAGCCTCCCATTAGCACGGAACTGGACACACAAGCTCTCTCTCTCTCTCTCTCACACACACACACACACACACACACACACACACACACACACACACTCTTCCCGTTTCGTCAGACAGAGAGAACAAGGCAGGCGAAAATCTTTCCACCTCACACACTCCGTGCCTGCAGACGCTTGATAAAATGCCAGCACAGAGTACAGCAGCCAAAACACTTGACAGACTGACGCACGCACGCACACACACACACGCTTGCGCACACAATTGTAACGGCATTGTCCAGACAACGCATGTCTCAGCCCAATGAGCCATGAGATTCCGCAACCGTGCTGTTTGAGTGTGTGCGCGTGAGAGAAAGAAAGAGAGAGAGAGAAGCAGCCTGCCGTCAGTCAGCAGGACTCATTAGCGCAGGATGACGGCAGTGAGAAAATCGCTCCTCTAATCTGCCTCGTGCTCTTTATCCCTCCGTTTCCTTCCCTCGCTCCGTTGCCTCTCTCTCCCTGTCCATCATTCTCTCCCTTCGGTTTTCTCGTCCGCCTCGGGGTTCCATGTTCTTTCCGTTTGTCTCTGGAGGCGGGGAGACCAGATTGAGCTGTAGCTTTGCAGCTGACGCTCGTGTAACGAAAATAGTCGATGCTGTCAAATATCGCCGGGGTATCGCCTTCTCCTCGACATGTGACGCGACGAAAAAAAAAGCTTTCGTCATCGAAACGTGTCCTGTGGTCGAACAATGACTTCGCAGCGTCGGTTCGTGGAGAGCGCTATTGTTCAATATTGTAGAAATTTGTCACACAGACTGTTCACTAATCTCACATGAACAAATGTTTAAAGACGCTGCGTTAGAAATGTGGTTAGCTAAAGCTAGCTATAGGAGAACTAGCTTAACGACAGCCATGATGCTGCGCAACAAAATGGCCGCGTTAATCAATCAATCAATCATCGGTAAATCTCAGTCATCAAAGAATTTACACTGGTAGAACAATGATTTTCCGCTACAGCTAGCTGCTCTCGAAGTAGCTTAACGATATCATAAGGACATCCGCGACAGGCAGCAGCGTCTTTCTGCTCATTAGAAATAACAGCTGAACAACGAGAGGCTGAGTTTCCTCCAAGAAGCTGCTAATTAAACTCCTGGATTCAAATATAAACGCGAAATATAACGTAAACATGATCGCAAGCTACGTGTTTGTTATTTAACAAGCAAACTAGTTATCTTATTTCCTCAACTGTTCATTGGGAGCAGATTTCAGTGTCACTGTTTAAAAAATGGACAGTTTTACATTTTCGAGGAAATCGTGTTAACTTTCGGCAACGTCAGCGAGTTTGTTGCTGGGGGATTCGGGAATGTTTCCTAACCAGAGTGTGGCGTTTGAGACGCAGCCCTCGGCATCTGAGTCAGGGCTAAAACGGTCCGGACGTCGGTGTTGATGGAGCGCACACATGTGTCTAAAAACAACCCGGCTCTCGCTGCACATGCCCAAAACCACGCCATACACACATGCTCCTAAACCAGTCCATCACACTCCCCCGAGAAGCATCCAAAACATCCACACACACACACACACGCGCGTTCTCCCACAGTCTGGCTGGGACCAACGCACACTTGCACACTAATCAGCAGCTGACTCGAACGCCATAATAACGAGTCTCTTGCTCTCTGAACACATTTACCGTCGAGGTGCTTTACAGCTCAGTGACGTTCACTGTTCATGTGTCACGGACACAACGAGGAGAAATCCGCTCAAGAGCAAAATAAAAAAAGAACGCTTTATTGTTTGGGTCACATTTGGGCTTCTTGTCCCTTTATCTCACACAAAAAAAAGAAAACAGGAACGGGGAGGGGGGAGCCACAACAAAGACGGAGAGAAAACGACAGAAGAACAGACTCAGACCCAGAGAGAGACGAGGAACGGAAAAGGAAGAAAGGAGGAACTTGTTTAGAAATTGGTTCAGTGTGTTTGGGCCACATTTGGGTTTCTTTTTGTTGGAATCCCACAGCTGGTGTCAGAGCGAGGAAAGAAGAGACGGAGAAGAAAAATGAGAGAGGAGGAGGAGGAGGAAAGAAGCAGGTTGAAGCTCGATGTGGTATGTTTGGGTTCGGGTCGCTTACTGCATCACACAGAGCCTGAGACTGAGGAGAAGAACGAGAGAGAGAGAGAGAGAGAGAGAGAGAGAGAGCATACAAGGCAAAGAAAAACAGAAAGAAAAAGAAAGAACTGATGATAAAACGTGTCTGAGCTCAGTTCAGGCCTCTTTCATCGGAAATGAAAATGAAAGATCTTCTGAACGCAGAAAAAGAAAAGACCAATTAAAAAAAGGAAAGCTTTAGGTGAAACTCGGCCACGTTTAGGATCTTGATCACAAAAGCATGCAACATTTTTACAGAAATTCAAAGCGTACACACACACACACACACACACACACACACACACACTTTGTGCCATTTTTAAATTCTTTACCTTCACCTTACAGACAAAAATCTGAGGAAGAGAAAAAGAGACACGACGTCAGAACGTAACTCGAAAGAGGCGGAAAAGTGGACCTCGGAAACTGGTGCAACGTTTTCAGTCAGATTTTTGGTTCTTTATTAGCGACATGTCGAAGAACCAGTGAGTTAGGGAGAAAAAAAAACAGAACACGAGAGAGAGAGAGAGAACCTTGACACTCTTGCTCGCGTTTCTTACCTGCATCGGCGTCTGCGTATCCCAGAGTGTCTCTGCTCCACCCCCTCTCCTCCTCCACCCTCCTCCTCGCTCCTTTCTCTACGTCCCCATTTGTCTTGCTCTTTCTTTCAGCGCAGGGCGTGACCTTCGACCCCTCGTGGGGGCAGAGGTCAGGCTTGTCATGGCGCTCCCAGAGCTCCTGGAGATGCTGGAGCTGCCGCGGTTTGCTGAGCCTCAGACCAGTGAGCTCGATACACACCTTCAGGTTCTTCACTTCCTGTTCGGACGGCTGCCGCCAAGCCTCTGTCCAGACGGAGAACAAAACAAACAGGAGGTTTTTGTTGTTGTTTTGTTTTAAGCACACTCTCGCAACAGATCACAAAAATGCAGTCAGGTTGAGAAACAAGGGCGCGTCGGGGAAATGCGACGGACAGAAAAAGCAGCTGATTTCGGAGAAAATGTCCCACAAAGCGACATGAGTAATAATTACTGATGTCGTTTTTGACAGATTTTTATTCTACGCGTCTACTTCGTCAAAACGTCTTAACGCAAATCTTGAAGAAGTTTCTATTGTGAATCGTACATATTACGTAAATGTAATTCGTTCAATGTTGGATAGTTTTCGCACGGAGACGACGACAAAAACAAGCGTCGCTGCCGGCGAGAACAGGATAAAGTTGTTATATTTGGAAGCCACACCCACCGACAATGATCTAAAAAAAAAAAAAAAAAGTTCAAGATTAAAGACCACAGAGATAAGAGATCCGAGACGTACGAGGCCTGTTTTTGTACGATTTCGCAGGTGCACTCGCACCCTAGCTTTAACGAGGTTCGCAAACTAATTAATCCCAAGTGCTGGTTGTAAAGGAGGACGCCGTTATCCCACACACTCAGGTCACGAACCATCTAACTCTGTTATGCAACATGACTTCGTCACAGCTCATATCATTTTCCTTGAAATTTTTTTTTTCCCACGTCACCACGGTAACATGGACACAATTTACATCATGGAACAACAGAAACCCTGAAGAGAAACAGGAAGCAGAAATTCCCCCAACTCAAGTTTCTGCTTTGGGACATTTAGGACTTCTGTTGAGTTTCCCCAAGACAGACATTAAAAACCACAGATTTACGATGCACATGTTCGTGCGCGCGCACACGCACGCACGCACACACACACGCACGCACGCACGCACACACACACAGGCTGGGAGAATGTTGAAAAGACTAGCGCTACACAAAGACTGTTTTGATGTCAGCCATGAAAACGGCCTTTAGCCCAAACACAAAGCCACGGTGACACGGAGTGTCAGATGGACACACACACACACACACACACACCCCACGTGTAGCTTTATACAAAACATGTGACGCCAATAAAAAAAAAGGTTGAGGCGATCAAAGAGCATGAGCACACACAACACACACACGCAAAACGAATGATGGAATGAAACGAGGTTGCTCTTTACCTGGCATGAGTCGCGCCCGTTTGGCCGGCACAGTGGGCTTTTCCTCCTCCTCGTCTTCGTCTCTCTGTCTCTCCCTCCCTCGCTCTTTCTCTCCATCCTTCTCTCTGTCCTCGGCTGAGTGCTTGGTGTCCTGGTGGGCTTGGCTCTGTTCCTTCCTCTCTTCCCTCACGTCTCGTTCTGGAGGACCACAGCGCTGCAGGACAGGGACGCGGTTCCCACCTGCACACACACACACACGTTAGCCACAACATATCTTTGTGTTTGGTGTTGAAAGAGAAAACTGGAGCTGAAGAACTAAAGGAAAACACACACACACACACACACACACACACACACACACACACACACACACCCCTCCCACTTCCCCCACTTCCCCCTGTTCCCTGGACACCCTCATGTTTGCGTTAGTTTCACCACACCCTTTCCCCCTTTCCCCATACGAACAGAACATTCAGACTCTCTCTCTCTCTCTCTCTCTCTCTCACACACACACACACACACACACACACACACACACACACTCTCTCCGAGTTTAAATTAGCCTGAAACATCCGTGCTGAGAGCTTAGGCAGCTTTCCAGCTCTCCGACACCCCCCCCCAACCCCCCTCCACTGTGCGTGGCAGTAAAAGGCTTCTTGAGAACGTCTCCAAGCAGCAGCGTGGATCAAAAACAGACGCCCGGGGCTCACGCTCCGGACCCCCCCCACCCCCACCACCACACACACACACACTCGGTATGAACACAGAGATTTCATTGCTCAAGCACTTGTTTAAATTTTTTCCCTACAAGTCACAGTGTGAATTTTGTGAAAACGTTTGAATGTTGAAATCCTGACAGTGTGGATTTTTCCTCCCACAAATTTTAACCGAAATATATATATATTAAAAAAAACAAATGCACAAACTCCTCGACCCCACCCATTTCTGACACCGAGACGCCATGCGGCTGCGTGTTATGTGCACTGCGTTACTGACGGGGATCCTTCCTGTTATGTGTAGTAAGCGTCCAGAGTGACGCGGTGCTCAGAAACGAGCTGACGTTTGAGTGGACCCTTGGGGGGGTCCAGAATTATTAAACCTTTAATTACAATTCAAATGAAACTTTTAAATACGTTTTTACACACACACACACACACACACACACACACACACACACAGACTTCCTTTTCTCAACACAACACACGCGTACTTTCCAACTTTAGCCACCACACTTTCCGTTTCTGACCGCAACAGGCGTGCGCGCACACACACACCATTTTACCATCCTAATTCCTCTGAGGTTACTCACTGGAACCCCCTGAAACACACACACACACACACACACTCCAGTGGGCCTGCCCTTCTACTGGCCCAGACAAGAAGGCTGCTTGTTGTGCCCCAGGCGCACACGTACGCACGCACGCACGCACGGGCATCTCGTGACACATACATCCCATAATTCATGGCTACGTCAGCTCCATGGCAACTCTCTGCCAAAGTGGGTCTCCATGGCAACCCTGTTCCATGGCGTCCGGATTTTTTTTTTTTTTTGGGGGGGGGGGGCGAAACCGTTCTGGTGAAAAATGTCCACTAATAACACACAGAGAGAGAGCGAGAGAGAGAGAGAGAGAGAGAGAAACATGGACAGATTCAGAGAGAGACACTCAGAGAGAAAGACAGAAAGATAGACAGACTGAGAGAGAGCGAAAAATAGAAAGAGTCAGAGTGAGAGAGAGTGAGTGAGAGAGAGAAAGACAGATTCAGAGAGAGAGAGACTCGGAGAAAGACAGACAGACTCAAAGAGAGAAAGAGAGAGAGAGAGAGAGAGAGAGAGAGCGCGACCTCCAGAACAGACAGAAACTTGGCCAAGACTTCTACCCCCTAAACACACACCGTCCTCACACCTCCACCTCTCTCTCTCTACACACACACACACACACACACACGCACACACTTCTCGAGGGAGAGGGAGGTCACTGCCACATTTATGCAAATTTGCAAATATAATGGCATCGTTCCATTAGCAGGAGAGGAAAACAGACAGCAACACACCACGTGCTGACAGAAAGGAGTGTGTGAGCGCGAGTGTGTGTGGGTCTTTTGTCTGAGTGCGGCGGGGGAGGAAGTGCTGTTTACCGCGCTGGGTTGGCGCCACAGCAGAAGGGACTGTCCCTTTTTCACGAGAGAGACAAAACAGTAGCGATGGAGAAAAACGAGAGAGAAACAGCAGCTGATAGATAGATAGATAGATAGATAGATAGATAGATAGATAGATAGATAGATAGATAGATAGATAGATAGATAGATAGATAGATAGATAGATAGTGTGAGGGCATGAAAACAAAGAGAACACTGGCCTGAGTTCTTGAGATGTGCTGCATTTTTTTTTTCTTTTTCTTTTTTTTTATACCTCTATGAAGATGATCCTGTTCAGAAGGCAGCTTTCATCGGACGTTTGGCTAAACTGTGCGTTTATGGCTTAAACTCCGAGCTAACGGTCGTGTTTGTGATTTGTACAAGTCTGTGGCTCCGGAGTTAAAACGAACTCGCGGACATCGTGCAGCGACCATGCTAGCTGCTAGCTCTTTGGTGACTGACACGCTAGTCATTATAGCGAGATGTTCCTCAGTGAGCAGGAGCCGAAATCCATTCGAAATTATGTAATACAGAACGACGTAGGATCATTTTCATCCGTTTATTAAAATTGTTGTTAACGTTGCTCGTTTTTGTTCTCGCTTGCGTTCGAGCGGTCGTTCTGTCACCAGCCCGTTAGCGAGAAACCGCAAAGAAGCGTGAACCGCTCTGTCCTGAAGATGTCGAGAAACTGAGGTGCACCTTCACCTCTGAGTGTTACAAAGCGCTGACGCTGGAGACTCCTTCCGTTAGCGGTTATTATTAGTGAAGCGTCTGCTGTCCGAGCGCGTTCATATAAACCTGCGCTACTGTCAAAGCTGCTGTTTTAGAAAACTAATCCACACCTTCTGACCAATCAGAGTCCAGAATTCAGCAGTGTGGAATCTCAGGTAGCGAATAAACACTGGCATGTAAAAGGTGATGGTTTCGTTTTTAGTCAGACTGCCATCAATAAGATGGAGACGAAAGAACATTACACAGCTAGCGAGAGCGAAAGTGTGTGTGTGTGTGTGTGTGTGTTACCGTTGTGCTGCTCTGTTGGAGGTTTGGAGCAGCGCTGGCTCTGCTCCCACTCCGTTTCTCCACGCTGGCTCTCAGCCAAACTCTTCTCTCGCTCTTTCTCTTTCTCTCGCTCTCTCCACGACCCGGTGCTGGAAGACGCGCAGCCCTCTTTCTCCTTCAGCTCCAGCTCGGAGAAACGCATCATTGCTCGCTACACACACACACACACACACACACACACACACACACACACACACACACACACGTATACGCAATCCATGACCAGGAACGCTAGATGCAAATTTTGCACACTTCACTACTAACCTTTGCGCGACGCTAAATGCACTTTAAATCATGAATTTTGCATATGGAAATCAAAAAATGTCAATGTCACGCCACAGGATTCATTTTCCCTAAAGACATGAAACGCACAACAATCTGAGTCACTACGCAACCTTCTGTGTGGTGCACAACACCAAGTGTTACTCATTTCACCTTTGATTAGCAATGTAAAAAAAAAATATTAAAGCACTAACCTCCCAGTTAGCGGCTGGCTGACTGAAATTACTGTCCTCTGCTGATAGGACTTCGATCTAAGTGATTAGAATGTGTGCTCAAAATCATTTTTTCCCAGTAAACACAATCATTTAAACACAGAAACATTGATTTTAAAAATAATAATAATAAATTAGCAGACAAACACAGGTCTATCGTTATGACGGAGTTGATGCTGTTGTAGCTAAGAAAACAATAAAGCAACATGTTTTCTGTTCTTCTTTTACCTACATGAATGCGTCAGTTAAATAAATCTACGTGAATTTACGGGTGTCAAGCGAACATTATTCAAATTTTTATTTTTAAAACGAGGGTTTAAGCTGAAAAACATCCTAAAAATTCCAAAAGTTTAGTCCTGGACTGAAAAGGACTTTTCTCAAGAGAGAACGTTTTAAAGCCAGGACTCTGAATCCAGGAAACCATCACATACGGTTTTCTTTAAAAGTCCTCGGTCCATCATGGATAGAATATGGCGTTCGTTAAAACGCCTACTGCCCATCCGTCTGCACTGTGTGTGTGTGCGCGCACGTGTGTGTGTGTGTGCGCACTAATGACTGCCAGGCAGAGCACTCGTCTCGCTGCTGCTGAAGACCTCTAATCTTCCCCATCAGAAATGAATGGGCCGGATTTCACTTAAGCTGGGAGGGCTGGCACTGCACGCACACAGCAAGCCTGGAGAGAGTGTCTGCGCGCGTGCGTGTGTGTGCGCGCGCGTGTGTGAGTATAGGAAGAATAGAAGGCATCTACGTATAGCGCTTATATCAGTGTCATACACCCTCCCAAGTCTTTAGGTCTTGCCTGCAGGTTAGTGGCTTCCTCAAGTATTACCACGAGATGGTATGTTGTGTTAACCCTTAATACACACACCACACGCTCGAAAAACCACATCGTGTTCGTTCCTCGCCCTTACTGCTGCTGCCAAAACCTGCCCGCCTTGCAGCAGGGTGTAAAAAAAAAAAAAAGTGACGGGGGGATGGCGGAGGACTGGTGTGTGAATAACAGCCAGCCATAACTACTGAGGCTTTCAATATGACTCAGCGTAACAATCTGATGCAAGAACTGCCTCGCAGAGCAACTACAGCTGTTCGCGCTCGGACTGAAGAGAATGCATTTTGAAAGAATTTTACTGACGGGTCTTTTCCGAGAAGTTAGCTAAGCGTCTTTGTTTGAAACAAAAATGTGCCATCAGAATCACCTGAACTTCAACCCAAAGTACATTCTGAAAACTGTGTTTGATGTTTAAGATTTGATATCAGCACAAATCTGTATCTGTTGCTTACCTGCAGGGCACGCTGTTCCCGGCTCAATTTACTTGAATCAGCGTAAAGTTCAGTGGTGACGCACTTGAAGCGGTCACCCACATATCCGGAGGAGTTGGCGATCCTCTTAGCCAGGCTGGAACGTTTGTTTTTAGAGCACCCATGTCCGTCTTCCTCGTCCTCAGGAGATTCCATGTTTTCTCGTTCCTTGCCCAGATCCATATACTGCCGGATGGCATGGTGCCTATCGGGTTTGAAATTTGCGGCGTCTGGTCGGACCCTGTCGCCGGAGGTCCTGGCGCAGCGCAGAGTCTGCTCTTCCAGCAAAGGAGGCAGCGGGCTGTGCTCACTGGAACTCTCCTCGCCCTGGCTTTGCCCAGGAGAGTCAGCCCGCTCCTGTGGCTCTGGAGGACTGCAGGGATCTGGCCGCCGCTCAGCCTCAGCTGGCTTGTATTCAACTGGCTGGCTAGCGCGCAGAATCTGCATGAGTTCTGGCTCCTTCGCTTTGGAATTACCAGTACTCCTCGTCCCATCCCCTGTGCCACTGCTGGCTGGCTTGGTGGGCTCTCTCAGTTTGGCAGGAGTAGTGCTGTACTTGTCTGGCTCAGGAGTACCATCTGTGTCGTCTTGGACCAGGTCAATGCAGACAATGTCATCTTTGCTTGCCGTGTGAGGTTTACAGCCCAAAACTTCTGGCCCCTCAGATTCCCTATCAGCTGTGTAGCGCGTGTCCATGTCCGACACACTGTGCTGTTTGTAAGGGGACTCCTCATGCTGCCAAGTCTTCTCCTGAGGCCTGGACCTCAGATCAAGTCGCTCATTGACTTTGGGGTCAAGAGGCAAGTGGGGAGACATTAGGGGATGAACCATCTCTTGCGAATCATGGTAGGTTACATACTCTCCGTGACTAGATGGTATTCCATAATGAAGACCAGGCTTATGAGGCAAACGAGTGGAATACAAGCTGTTGCTGTTCAGCAGGACCGGATGAGGGTACACTGGCCCTTTGCTGGGCAACTGCAAGTGTGGCAGCGACATGCTATCTGGAACAGAGTATGGAAGGTATCTGTTAGCGTAGGCCAAGCTAGTGGGCAGGTAGGCTTCCCCTTGGGTCATGTAGAGGTGAGGGGGAGGATGCCCATTTTCTATGTGAGGCTGCTGGGGTTTGAAGCCAATTTCAGGCATATCTGATTTTTTAGGGGTCTTCACAGGCTTTGAGGCCAGTGGCTGGCTGCTACCACGATTAGTAGATTGCACCTTCTCTGGTGGGGTGGGAGAAGACTTCGGCCAATCACCATTTATCTTAGGAGATGGTGAGGCAGATGATGGACGGCACGCTGATGTTACTACAACAGGAGCAGGGTTTGATACAACACTATTGTTGGGTTCTCCGATCCTCGGACACGACGAGCTCCTTGGCTGTGAAATGACATGCTCCAGATTCTTATTTTTGATGACCGTGGAGCCTTTGTTGTGGTTGGATTCTGAACCGAGTGCCTGGGCTGTGCTTGGCACCACCCAGGAAGAGTGTAAAGTGCTAATAATCTCAGGCCTCTCTGGCGTTTTAGAAGAAGTGCTGACAGCAGAGGACGAAGGGGAAAGAGTCTCTTTTAGAAGCTCTCTGCTTGGAGGAAGTCCATAACGAGAGTTGGGAGAGTAGCCCAGATTTGCTAGAGCGTCCAGCTTTGGAGGAAATCCATTAGGAGCTCCTTCAAAATCCATAATCTTAGCAGATAGGTCTAATGGCTTGTCTGCTGGGTCTTTGGTAGGGGGCCCCTGCTGTACAGGTTTCTCAGTGGAGGTTTTAATGGGTGAACTACAGCCTTTCCTCTCACTTCCTCCACTCCTGTGCTGCTCTGAACTCCCTTCTTTAGACTTGGGCTTCTGACTAGCAGGCCTTAGTGGGGAGCGATGCTCTTGGGATATGTAGAATGGATGGGAAATTGCCGGAGTGGATGAGGTTGATAATGAGGAGGAAGGACTCCGAAATACGGTCTTTTGAAAGTCTGAAGTGCTGTCAACAAGAGGTGGGGGAGCAATAGGGGGCTGGGAGGGTCTTGGACTGGGGCGGGGTGCCTGCATCACCAGAGACGGGGTCGAGTCTACTGGTATACTGGCACTAGAGTTGCTGGTTATGTTAGCACTACTACTAATGGTGCTGCTGCTGCTACTACTATTGGTACTACTACTGCTGCTGCTTGAGCTCTTGCTGGAAGGGATTCGATTGGACTTGCTGCTGTTATTAATACTTCCACTACCAGAGTGTTGTCTCTCACTTTGTGCCTGGTGGTGGGACTGAGCTTGCTGATGTAAGGCTTGCTGCCCAAATGCAGAGGGCTCATGGTGAATCCTTGGTCCAATACTCTGTAAGGTTTTATCCTGATGATGCACCAGTGGGGACAGTGCTGTAGGGGCTACTGTAGCTGTGGGGATTCTTAAAGGAGGGGCAAGAGGTGACGAAATGGGGGCCGGAGGATAAGGGGACATGTAGAACAAGCGTTCAGCACCGGCTGCACTCCCTCCTGCCCCAGGACAAAGCGATTGATAGGCCAGGTGTTGGGGCAGGTATGGTGAAGGCTGTGACATAAATGATGCCTTGTACATATTCAGAGCAGCATACTTGCTGGAGTCTAGAAAGGGATACAGTCCCGCCTCATGGTAAGGAGTCGTCCACGGGAGACGCAGGTAGCTGGTGCTGCTGCCACCATTTAGTCCCAGGTCAGAGGGCTTCTCAACAGGTCCAACACGCCTATCCAAGCCCAAAGCTTCTGCACTGGCTCCAGGCACAACCAGAGGTTTCTGAATCCCTGATGCCGGGCTTTTATAAAGTCCAACGTAGCCATTAGTGGCCTTTCTGCTATCCAACGACACATCAGTTTTATAGAGTAATTCTGGCATCCGGTCCCCAACATAGCCTTTTTCCGTTGGCAGGGCTCGGATTCCTGGCGGATAAACCATTCCCCCATGAACATGGAGGCTTTCCCGCATTAGGCTGCTCCGATCGAAGGCGATCCGATCGAGTGTTGTGAGTGGGTTCATTCTGCAGGCTGCACTTGCATCCACCTAGAAGGGGAGAGAGACAGAGAGAGAGAGAGAGAGAGAGAGAGAGAGAGAAAGTAAGCCAGTTCATCCACAAACTATTAACTCCAGTTAATTAATGTGGATCACAGTAAACGAATACAATGATAAAGCAAACACCGATTATCAGAACACATACATTTCTATAACTACAATCATAAAGTTTCATATTTGTGGTCAAATTTCAGAATCAAAACCAAGGGTAACTCACACAACTTATACATAAAGTCAGATTTAAATAAGGAGTCACGAAGGGTGATTTTCCCCCCCTCCCACATTAAAGTCTGAACGGTGCAGACGGCACAATGTAGTCAAGGTCACAAGAGGGAAATTGTTCATAAAAGTCGGCCTCTCCAAGGCTTCTGCGGGGGCAGACAGGGCTTTGATGTATGCTGTAGATGATGCCCAGCAGACAGCTCAGATCTGTCTTCCCATCAAACCCCAGAGACCCCGCATCACGCATCTACGCCAAAACGATGGTGGGGATTTAAATTACACGGATCTCTAATGTCTACATACGTGAATAATCAAGAAAGCAACTAGCAGGGAATAGAAATGTCATATGGAGGACGGATGTACAACGGGAAGGGCGGAAAAGTTACGTTTTATTACGGCAGTTAAAAAAGGGAGTGAGGGCAAGAAACAAATATCATCACAGGATCCATTTTTTTATGATGCATATGATAAGCAGTCTTAAAAAAAAAAAAAAAGACCTTACCATGCTTTGAATCACGACTTCTACTGCTTGATTAGTTCACGGTGGATGTTCTCGTCAGGACCATCCCTTGATTGACTTCCTGTGAGAGGAAAAATAAAATTCAAGTGGAGTTCGTGTACTAAAATAGACCAAATTTCATCGTTATATAGCTTTTACCCTTTTTTTTTTTTTTTAAAAGCTAAGGTCATATCTTTTCATTTTCTCACACACGCACAGTTTTCACACAGTTCCAGTTGAAGGTTTTCAGCTAGCTCGGCAGGGCTCAGTACAAAAGGAAAAAAGGGAGGGAAAAAAAAAGAAAAGAAAAAGAAAAGCAAACAGTCTCTCCGGTCAGGCCTCAGTCTGACTGTCTCTGCTAAAGACGCCTGCGTTCGCATGGCCCGGATCCAGGCTGCGGAGCAGGATTCAGACCACGTGACATTGTTATCTAGTCACAAGCGCTCTGATAAGGAATGCCGCCATGCACTGCTCACCCTCCTCCTTCACACACACACACACACACACAAAATGCCCGGCGCCCGCAGATGAGGAGGAGGAGGAGGAGGGGAATTTCATCATAGCGCCACTGAGGGAAAGATGCTATCACCCAGCCCCACCGCTTGGCAATGACATAAAAGCGGAGCTTTGTTGAGCTTGCAAGCCGCGCCTCCGTTATTGATGGCTCTACAGAGCCCTCGGATTTCAATAAGGCAGACCCGGGGCTCTTATCTGCAGATGCGGTCTCGGCCACTGCCGTTGAAGGAGGGAGGCAGACCGCCCCCGGTCTCATCAATCAAAGCGGGCTTCGGCCTCACGCGCACAAAATCCTCTCGCTGCTGGAGTGTTTTCGTCACTTCCATGGCAACCCATGTAGCAACAAGGCCGGAACGTTTAAACAGGGAGGGTTCGTGGCCTGCCATTTCAGCCTCGCTGCGCGTGATCACAATAAAAAACAGTCGATTATAATAACGGCCTACGTAACCTAGCTTTCTTTCTTCTTAATTCAAAAGACCTTTTATTTCAGGACCGGGATCATAATCCAGACGAGAAACGAACAGCAACAAAAGTATATTAATTCCCGTCAACACATCAGAAAGTCCTCCGCGTAAATTCTAGCCTTCTCTTTTGACCTACAATTCCCTTCCTCCGTCCATTAAAGGCTAATCCGAGCGAATCGTTCGGCCACACGCTCCCCTGCGCGCTCATTTTCCGCGCTCTTAACGACCCCGCGCGCTAGTGTGAGTACATTATGCGTCCCGGGCTGCTTCAGCGGGAGACCGCTCGCCTCCTTGTAGAGGAGAAAATGCAGCTCAAAGGCAATCAATCGCAAAGCGACACTCTCAGAGGTGCCTTTGTTTGGTGTTAAAGTAACCTGGCTCTAAATCAAGACTCACACATCTGCTGGGTTTTCCCGTTAAACAGGCTCGGGGTTTGGTGCACGTATCAACAGTTTAATAAACCAGATCAAGAAGTTTTTACGTCATCTTTCCGCATCCGTTATTGTCCTCGCTGAAACACATGCTGTTGATTGATATGAAGATGGAAAAAGGTGTCTGAAAGAAGAAGAAGTTTTAACATGTAGTACACTTGTGGACCAAAAAAAAAAAACCAAGAACAGAGGAATAAAATATAAATGGCCTCACACTTTCCTGTCGAAACCAAACGCTTAGAATTAGAAAATAGGACAAGACCTAACTGCTGCCATGTCGAGGACGATATCACATGCCAATAATTTTGCAACTAGACTGTGGAACGAGGACAAGTATCTACAAATAATGAACAATCACAGCCTACACACGTTGCTTTTTTCATGAATTTGGTGGAAAAAAAAACAATCAAAGCTGTTTTGTGTTTTGGTTTAGATTTTGTTCTTCACGCTGTGTATGTGTGACTCTGACGGGGAGACGGCAAGGACACGAGGAAAGCGTGTGAGCAGCTGCGTCGCTCCGTGTCGGCAGTGAGACAGGCGATTTAAGACAAAAACACCACCTTGGCACGCAATAGACGACAGAGTGTAAAACGTGGCGGGTTTGAGGTGTGGATTTAAGCACACAAGACCTCATAAATCCTGCGGTAAAAGATGGAGGTGTGGCTTCTGAGAAGGTTAACAAATATATGACGCAAGCACTTTATCCTGGTCAGGGTCACGGTGGATCACAAGCAGATCCCAGGAACACTGTGTGCAAGGTGTGAATACACCCTGGTTTATCTCAACACAGCACACACACTCGCTCGCTCGCTCGCTCACACCTCGAGGCGATGTAAAATCACCACTCCGCCTACCATGAGCACAGAGTTCAGATTTCCACCTTTGCAAATAAAGCGTACAGGCAGATTTCAGCGTGCGGTCATTTAACATGATCAGAAGTGAAACTGCTACATTGTGGTAAGCTCACAGGAAGTTCAAAGGTCATGGCTTGCTGCAGTGGTGGAATCTGTCCCAAAAAAAAAAAAACTCCGCTGTACTAATTAATACACTTGAGCAAGAGCCCAATCAAATCTCCGTCGATCTTAACTCACGACCAGCAACTTTTTTTTTACAATGTCGATTTTTGCCTTACGACAACAAAAACATTCGTTTTTGCCTCGATGTAGCTTTGTAGCACAAATATTCTGTTAAATTACTAAAACGGATTGATCAACTAGCTTTGAAAAATGAAATCAGAGTAGAAATAAGAGCTACGGTCAAATACAAGCGAACACAAAAGACGGCGTCAGCGTGGACTAAATTTATCTGGAGAAAGGGGAAAAAAGGGAATTTGCTTCCAGCAGTGAGGAAATTCACAGAAACGCCTGCCTTGCTGCGTAGCTACAAGAAATCCGGCTAGCAAGCCAACACGGCAGGCGTGGCAGAGCCTCTTCAGAATCACAACACGCCGGCACCACAGAGTTTCAGTTCCGTTTCACTTTGGTTGAGGAAAAAGTCTGGTTAAGAGTTAATACTGTACTGTTATTCAGACTTCTGTTAATGAACAACTCCCACTTCATCTGTGCACGAGGTCCTGAGTGTGTTAGCCTTTTTCACTTCACACACACAGCTACTAAACACAGTCATAAACAGATGAGAGAAATCACGTTCGTGAAAGCGGTATTATGTCCAAACATGCAGCAGACAGTCTTGGTGAAAAAAAAGAAAGAAAAGGAAAGAAAAAAGAAAGAGGTTACTGCCATGAAGGACAAAGCGGCCTGGATAAACGATTAGCCTAGCCCGGTGACGGGGGAGGGGAGGTGGGGTTCAGACTCTCAAGCGCCCGCGGGATCTTTGTGTCCGACGGAGAGCAAGAAAACACGCCAAGAACAGCAGCACACATTCAAGATCAAACTCCAGGCGAGCTGCTGGCCAGATGGGGGTCACTTTCACGGCCATGTTCAGGATTCGGGTTTTGGCCGCAAACACTTTCAGCTGTTTAAACGTCGGCTTGAAAATGCGCAGACAAATCACACGTGGTTTTTATATGCTTCATTTTGCTTCACGTCACGTGTTTTTATTGTATTTTTTATTGTGAGTGGCCACATGATCCGAGGCATAAGTCCATATTGCAAGCTCTGGTGCCTGCAATATGGACTTATGCCTCGGATCATGTGGCCACTCACAATATATGAGGTTCCAATGACATCTGTGGAGAAGATGGAACGAACCATGACCTCATATATAAAGAAATGGCTGGGTGTCCCAAAGTGTCTGACCAATATCAGCCTTTATGGTAAAGGAGTCCTTGAACTTCCGGTCACAAGCCTCACGGAAGAGTACAAGTGTGCCAAAGTGAGGCTTCACGTGACCTTAAAGGACTCCAAAGAAATTTGTCCTTGGACATGATTAGGGTTGGGAACCGAAAGCTGGTTCTGAATTAGAACCAAATCCAAAATGCTGAGTCAAATGGAAAAAAAAAAAACGTAGTTCTGCTTATGAGTTCCTAAACACGATAACGCTTTATTATCATCACACATGAAGGCGACGGATCTCAACGCCGATACTGTTTACTTTGTGAATGCTTAATTACAACGATAAAGATTTCTTTTTTGTTCTCTAAACATATGTCCCAAATTTATTATCACCTTTTTGGAATTGATAAAATTCAAACGGAACCCAACCCCATGATCATATTCATTCATGTGCTTTTCATTTTCCACGCCACATCTTCACATGTGGACAGGACATGATGAGACGCGCTTTGACCTTGTCTGAGTTATGAGTGGAGCTCTATTGGGTTTGATATGTGTATGTAGATTTGGAGAAGTCCTGCTGCTGTGATTTTGTTGTCCGAAAAACAGTGACGAAGTCTCGTTTCAGTCATGTGACCGCACGTGCACAACGATGAGTGGGACGACGTGGGGTTTTATTTCTGTAAGGGACATTTACCAGAGTTTATTGGTGATATTGCAATCAAGACTAAATAACCTTAAGGTGTTCTAATGGTCACTGATCACAAAACTAATTTATTCATCCTTGAGCAATGCACTGTCGAGAGAGAGAGAGAGAGAGAGAGAGAAGGAGGGGAAGATTTCAGTTGCCGAGTCTGCGAGCTCCTACGCTATTAGTCTCGACAGCTCACGCAGCACCACCATTTCACAGCTTGTGAGCTTAGACAACTTCGCGGAAGAGTGCACAGGATGGGGTGTGTGTGTGTGTGTGTGTGTGTAGGTGATTTCAGTCATCCAAAACCACCTTCCTCTTCGTATTTACATCTACAATATTAGATGATGTGCACAGAAACACTGTGCAAAGAAGGTTTGTGAATATACACACACACAGATTAAACATTTTCTGGGAATGACTACAGTCAGTGTGTAGGGAGGTTGGGACTTTTTTCCTCCGCACGTGCGTCTCAAGAAACTTCCAGAACCTCTGGACGCGCACGCATCATTAGAAACGCTCTTGTGTGGCATCCAAGACTCATTTTGCAGCACTTAAGCACACTCTGGTCTCTGCACGGCTGCTTTAGTGTTATGAAAGGAGGGAAAAGAGCACACGCCTGTGTGTGTGTGTGTGAAAGAAATACTTAGATCAAAATGATAGTGGTTTCATACAAAAAAAAAGTTCCTAAGAGGTGAGATATTGGCGGTCTCAAACTATTTCAACAGGACATGGTGATTTCCAAACACACACACACACACAATTCTGTAACAAAACAGTGTCACACTCATGGTGCTGTAAAGGTCACGCGCTCTGACGAGATTACTTACATCCTGAAAACGGTGTAGAGTCAAACCACGATGCCGTCTCCTGAAAGCCTCTGTCTGAGATCACACACACACACACACACACACTGCTGTGAAGACGTGAGGATTAACAGTTCGCTAATAGTCCAAGTCCGGAAACTGTGGCGTTTATGTTAGCGGATTAAACTTTAGGCCTGATTTTAGTCTGAAACAGAGTGTGAGGACGAGGGCGATGGAGATCGGTGGGGTTTTTGTTCACCCACTTTTGTGGTGGTGTGTTCATGAGAAATGTCATTTTATGGAAAAAAAAAAACCAAACAAACAAACATTGAAGTGAATTTTATTCAGAACTCCATGTGAGACTTAGACATAATCACAATTCACATAATAATAATAATAATAATAATAATAATAATAATAATAATGTCTGGCATTAGACAACCCAATACTTCTTCAGCACACTATTTATGCTGTTTGGAACACTTTGTAAATGAAACACAATAAAGTTGTGTGTGTGTGTTTTATATACTACTGAGGACCAAATATCCCCATAAGGAGAGTAAAATCTGACAATTTCGACCTTGTGGAGACATTCAGATGGTCCCCATAAGGAAATTGCTGTTGTATGTGGGTTTTTTAAAACAAAAATGTAAAAAAAAAAAAAAAAAAGAGGCAAAAAGTTTTCTTTTCCTTCCTGGGGTGAAGGTTGGGGTCAGGTTTAAGTGCAGCACAGCATTAATTAACTGCAGTAATAATTATGTCAGTGGAGGGTCCTCACAGGGGCAGTGAAACAAACATGTGTGTGTGTGTGTGTGTGTGTGTACAGATTTAAACCTAATCTATACCTGATAACGCAATGCACTGTTTCATCATCCCTGTATCATACAACATCGCTGTTACAACTGTATCATACATCGCGCGCACTGGGGGGGGTCCGTCCCTTGTGCTCGCTTTTAAAAACCAAGGGAAAACACATACACACACACCAAAAACACACACAAAACAACACACAAAAAAACAACACACACAAAAAAAACCACACACACACAAAACAACACACAAAAAAACTGCACACACACAAAACAACACAAAAAAAAACCACACACACAAAACAACACAAAAAAAACCCACACACACAAAACAACACAAAAAAAAAACCCCACACACAAAACAACACACAAAAAACGACACACACAAAACAACACACAAAAAACAACACACACAAAAAAAACCACACACACACAAAACAACACACAAAAAAACCGCACACACACAAAACAACACAAAAAAAAACCCCCACACTCAAAACAACACACAAAAAACCCACACACACACACAAAAACCACACACACCAAACACACACAAAACACACACAAAAAAACCACACACACCAAACACACACACACACACACACACACACACACACAAAACAACACACACAAAAAACCACACACACCAAACACACACACACACACACACACACAAAACAACACACACAAAAAACCACACACACCAAAAACACACACAAAAAAAAACACACGCACACACACACAAAAACACACACACACACACACAAAACACACACAAAAACACACACACCAAAAACACACACACAAAACAACACAAAAAAAACCACACACACAAACAAAACAACACACAAACCCCCCCCCCCACAAAAAAAACCACACACACACCAAAAACACACAACCCCCCCCCACACACACCAAACACACACACACACACACACACACAAACAAAACAACACACAACCCCCCCCCCCCACACACACACACACACACCAAACACACACAAAAAAAAACACACGCACGTACACAAAACAAACCACACACACACACACACACACACAGAGCGAAAAGGAAGAAAACAATGCGGAGGCGTCGCTCCGGGCGCTCCTGCTGCGGCACGGGGGGGGGGGGGGGGGGGGGGGTGAAGCGAGGCGATGAGAGACGAGACGGCGCGAGCTCTCGCGTTTCAGCGCTGCCGTCCCGAGGGGGCCGCGCGCGTCCCGGGGAAGGCAAAGGCTTCCATTCAAAACCCATGACGTCTGCGGCGCGAGCCAACTCGGCTCTGAAACGCGATCCGCGCCAGCGCGAGCTCAGCCTGTCCCCCGCCGCGCCTCGCGCTTTATTTCTCCCTCGCGCGAGATATTTCCGCTCAAACCGCCGCTCGCGCGCAGAGGAACAGAACAGCCTTAACGGAGGAGAAGAACAAACTCAACTGTTTCAGAAAGCAAGCCGACCTCAGCACGCGGGTGGAAAATCAAAAAGTTAAAGAATTTCAAAATAAATACACAAACAAATGAATAAATAAAACAAGACTTCTTTCTTTCTTTCTTTCTTTCTTTCTTTATTTCTGTTTCATTTGTTGCTCAGGTTAAAACACTGCCACAACAAAGGCGCGCTCTAATCCCACACCCGCGTGCGTTTAATTCAAACAGACACCCGATCCCTTTTGACCTTTGACCTTTTAAAAAAAATCAAAGGAACTTTGCTCTCTTGGACCCGCTTTTACACCGCCGGCCGCAGCAAAACACGCTTCCGGTTAGAATAATACGAGTGATCTTATGGCGCGCGAGCCGGTTTCTGGGGTGCTGGTGCGCTTTTCGGTTTCTTTATTGACCCTCGGTGTGCACGCGGAGCCCCGTGCAGGCAGGCAGGCAGGCGCGAGCTCCCCGCTGAGCCGCCCGCGCTATAAATAAACAAATCCGGATAGCGGAGATGAACAGGAGGGGGAGGGGGAGGTACAGCCAGAGGTGAGGTGAGATGAGGTACGCGCGCGGGGTGGGGTGGGGGACAGAGGGAAGGGAAGAGGAGGGGGAGGGGTGTGGAAGGAGAAACCAAATAAACGGGCCGCGGGCAGCTGACGGATCACCCAGAGTCCGCGCACGGCCTGTTTATTTTTCCACAGCCGTCGACCTGCGATTAAAGCGGTCATGACACGTGACGTGGAATTTCACCTCTTGCGCAACAAGTCGCCCCGGGGCCACCCACGACTCAGCGTGGTGACGCAATGTTCCACTCCGACCCGAGGTTGTTGGGGTTTTTTTTGGCTGCACTTCCACCCCACGGCTGCCTCGAGCCCCGTCCGTTTTGTCCGTCAGCAGTGATGATCCACGCACCGGTAACCCACCCCACCCCAGTAATTAATACGGCACAGTGGTGTAGTGCTTAGCACTGTCACCTCACAGCAAAAAGGTTCTGGGTTCGACCTTTCTGTGTGGAGTTTGCATGTTCTCCCCGTGTCTGCGTGGGTTTCCTCCGGGTGCTCCGGTTTCCCCCACAGTCCAAAGACATGCAGGTTAGGTTAATATGGGACGGCCTTGGGCCGAGGTGCCCTTGAGCAATGCACTGAACCCCCAACTGCTCCCCAGGTGCTGTTAGCACGGCTGCCCACTGCTCTGTGTGTGTGTGTGTGTGTGTGTGTGTGTGTGTGTTCACTGCTTCAGATGGGTTAAATGCAGAGAGGAATTTCACAAGTGTGTGATGAATAAAGTTGTGCTTTCTTTCTTTTTCTTTCTTTCAGTGACGAGCTGATTAATGATGCCCTCACACGTGCGTGCTAAGTGGAGCAGAAGGGGCCCAAACAGTTCTAAAGAAATAGCTCTTTTCTACAAATATGTTTGGGTTTTTTTAAGTCCATTGTTGCTAAACCGGCAGCACTGAGAGCTACAACTCCCTAAAAACACACAGCGCAACATATTATTCATTATTCACCTTCATGTGTTGTTCGCGCCATGAACATCGAACATGTCTGGCTGAACTCCATGTTGGACGCAGAAACAAAAACTTACTCCCAGATGTTTGTCGCCGACTTCACAGCGTCCGTAGATATACACGATGTACCAGCTAGCTACTAAAATGTGTGTAAAGGCCGGAATACATCAAGTTTGCTGCTCACAAAAAGGTCCGTATAAGCGACTGACAGCATGAACAGCGACGCTATTCAGTTTCAATATCGAACCGTTAATGACTTAGATGCGTCACGTCAGCGGTTTTGACGTTGTGACAATAAACACCTGCTTCTTTAAGCATTATTTTAAGTCATTAATTGTTTCATTTAAATGCAAACGTTTGTTTTGTTAAACAGACTGTAAAAATCTGAGCTAATGTCTGTAGCCAGGTCGCCAGTCTCTTGTCTGATGAGCCGCCTTCAGCAAAATCACTTACATCAATGAAAATTAACGCTTCAGAGGATTTTCTAAGAAAGATGCTCTGCATCGTATCGTATCAGTTTCTTTCACGTGTTCCCCAGTTAGTTGGTTTGATCTGGCGAAACACTTCACTATCCAGACCTCAGTCCACTGTAATATAGATCGATATAAACTTATGGTTTAAAAAAGGATGAATTTAACACCGTGTCGCTCTTTTCAACGATTCGGACGACCCGGTTCGTATAAAACGTCGGTGGTGCATGTTGCGCTTTTCCTACCTCACGTTATTTATAAGAAAGGAAACAAATGTTGTGTTGAGGGCGAGTTCACATTCAGAGAAGTGCATTGTTTATTTTGTTTATTTGCTGTCCGAGAGAGGGGGACTAAACTGCCACTGGGGTGGTCACGTTAAAAGGGACCAAACGTGCAGATAGTGGACTTTTAGAGGAACGAAAGTGAATTACGCTCTTATCATATTTTTTTAAAAGGGGCGCAGACTTCTTGGTGGAAATGTTCCTATAAGGGTGCCATCACAGCGACAAGTTTGTCCGAGTGCTATTTTTCCGAGAAATCGGTTGAGTTGTACGAAAAAAGTACAAACCCAGACCTGTCGGAAAAGTACGGCAACGTGTTAGCTACAAGACGCACCCGATTTGATCGGTTTTAGTGGGCGTGGCCTGTACTCCAGACAACCCTAAGACCCTTGGTGTGGCGCTCTGCTGTTTTGACGCACTCCAGTGGGCGGTTTAGGACGCAGCAAAGTCCGATTCCGACTTGATGCCTTTTCCGTGAATCTCACGCCCACAGGCTGGGATTACTGGAGGATTTGAGGACGCCGGGGCCGGTCTGCCGCGTGCACATTTAAAAAAAAAAATCCAAAAAAAACCAAAAAACGCGCGCGCTATAAAACGTGCCTTTGTTTTTACAATGCACGTTTTGTTTTCCGTTACGTGGGAAGGCGACGCCGGGTTCGAGAGATTAAAGAATAAAGAATAAACAGCGTCTGGGGGACAAAAGAGGACAGGACTGTCCTGGAGAACGAGACAAACACATGAGATTTGTTAAAATGTAAAATGCGAGACAGCTCACAGAGGAAAGGGAAGGAACACACACACACGCACACACACACACACCGCGAGACATTTCGCAGACTATAAACTCTGCGCCTCGCACGTGCCTCTCCGGGACCTGAAAAACAAATTCAGTGCAATGCAAACTGACTTTAAATCGCGTCACACGTACAGACGCGCACGGCGTTGTTTCCACAACCGGGGGCCAAAAAAACAACCCACACCGAAATGGCGGTGCGCGCGCGTGACCTCCAAAAGCGCTTAACTGCAAAGTCGCGAGCACAAGGTGAGGTTACCGTCTGGAAAAAAGGGCGAGGCTTCAAATCAATAAATCCAGCTGTGAGAGAAAACCAAATGCGGCGCGGATCGTGATCGCAAACTTGACATGAAAAACAGAACACGTGCATTTCCGAGAAAGCCGACACTTCCACAGAACCGTGGCGGGTTTTCGCTTTGAATAGACGCCGAAGAAGAAGTAGAAGAGGAAGAGAAGAAAAAAAATCCACAAAGGTCATCGAAGAGGAAAGTCCCGTAATGTGTGTGTAAAATCATTCATGAATGACAAATATCCCGGAAATACAGACGTTCAGGCAGGAAGGAACGCGAACTCGAAACGACTAACGTCTCGCGCATGTTGAAGTGAAGTGAAGTTGGGTTGGTGCCGACCCGGTCACCGGAACGCTCACGAATCAGCCGAGGGGACGCACACAAACAAACATGTTTACAAACAACTTTTTTTGAGCACGCGATCGCCATAAATGCCTCCCTGACTCATGTGCACGAGCTGATTATTTGTGTGTCGTTTAAAGCCCACACACACACACACACACACACACACACACACACACACACACAGAGCTATAAATAAAGTTCAGAACTTCTTACCGGTGATGAATGAGAAGTGTGAGGTCCGGTACTCGGTGAGCACGAGCGGTGTTTTCCTCTCGCTCGAACTCACAAAGGACGGAGCGCGAGCGCCGTGTCGGGACGGGGCCAAAAAAAAAAAAATATCCGAGCTGAAAGTGGAAAGGAGTGAGCGCGCGCCCGGCCGGCCGGCTCGACTCGGGATTTTCAGGACTTCAGCGTTTCCGTGAATCTCCGTTGAGAGCGGAGCGCGGAAGAGGCACGCGCATCTTTCAGTTCCCAAAAGAAAGCTCAGAAAGCGAATCCGGTTCCTTTGTCCGAACAGAGCGCGAGTCCATGTGGCAGAAAGCGCGAGCGCAAAGGCGGTGAACACTTCCCTTTGGACTCCGGCGGGGACACGCGCACACACGCACACGCACGCAAACAAAAAACTAATTCGGTCCGCTCGCGCCTCGTAGCGCCATGTTGGGGGCTCGGCGAGACACAGGCGAGCACGCCGCGCGACGGTACGGTTCCTCCTCACGCGCACAATACGGGATAGGCTACGCCGGCGCCGGTGACGAACACACAAACGTGACGCTCATTTTTCCCCCCTCTTTCCACCTCTTCAGATCCTGTGCGCGAGACGCCCCGCCACCGAGCGCTCTTTGTTCCCGGGTTGAAGAACGCGCGAGATCCCGAACGCGCAGCTGAGCGGCCGCAGAGTCGAAAACTACTGCTCGTTCCGAGCTCGCGCGCAAGACTGACTGGCGTTCTCTCTCTCTCTCTCTCTCTCTCACGCGCGCCCTACCCAGAAGGCCAGTCGGGGAGGGGGGACCGCAATTACCATAAAAACCTCCGCGCGACGCCCGCGAAAGAACAGAGAGAGAGAGAGAGAGTAAACAAAATAAATCGGCAGCCTGACGAAGACCGAAAACACGATCACAACTCCACCGGGTCTGAGAGAGAAAACACCCGCGAGTCAGGGCTTCAGCTCAAATCCCCCAAAACACCGTCTCAACGGGACCGAGTTCCACACAGCAGGAGGGGAAGGGTGTGAGTTTAATCCTAATACTGTCAAATAAATAATAAAGAAAGAAAAAGAAAGGAAGGAAGAATGGACAGAGGAATGTTGGGAAGAAAAGAAAGAAAGAAAGAAAGAAAGAAAGAAAGAAAGAAAGAAAGAAAGAAAGAAAGAATTGAGGGATGATAGATAGATAGATAGATAGATAGATAGATAGATAGATAGATAGATAGATAGATAGATAGATAGATAGAATTGAGGGAGAATAAAAAAAGAAAAGAGAAAGCCCCGTGCAGAGAGAGAGAGAGAGAAGGGGATGATAAAGGGATAGAAGAATGAAAGGATGAGCTCGGATTAAAAACAGTAGATTTCTGTAGATGAGCTTTATTCAGTGTTTATTTGAGCGCGTGAGTGTCTGAGCTCTGACCGCACGGTCACGTGATTAAGGACAATAACGGAGCCCCGGGGGATTAAAGCCGTCACCAGCCCGGGGCGGAGGACTGGTTCAGCACTGACACCGGCGGGAGGTCAGACACACAAAAGTCCCGCTTTAATACCGGAGCTCAGCGCGCGCGCTCGCACCGGGCCCGGTGTTTACACTGTTCACGGGGGAAGAACCGCGCGAGCTGGGAGCGGAAATGAGACTCACTTCAAGTCTTACTGGGGGACGGCGGTGTGTGTGTGTGTGTGTGTGTGTGTGTGTGTGTGGTCACACCTCCCCCACGTGCTCTACATTTTTTAATAAAAGAAAATATTTTGCTTTTCTTCTTCTGACTATCTTTCTTTGCTTGACTTTTTCCTTTATATCTATTTTTCTTTACTTATGCTTGCTTTCTCCTATCTATCTATCTATCTATCTATCTATCTATCTATCTATCTATCTATCTATCTATCTATCTATCTATCTATCTATCTATCTATCTATCTGTTGCTTTTTCTTTGCTCTTTCATTGCATTTATCTTTTTTCTTAACTTCTCATCTCATTATCTCTAGCCGCTTTATCCTGTTCTACAGGGTCGCAGGCAAGCTGGAGCCTATCCCAGCTGACTACGGGCGAAAGGCGGGGTTCACCCTGGACAAGTCGCCAGGTCATCACAGGGCTGACACATAGACACAGACAACCATTCACACTCACATTCACACCTACGCTCAATTTAGAGTCACCAGTTAACCTAACCTGCATGTCTTTGGACTGTGGGGGAAACCGGAGCACCCGGAGGAAACCCACGCGGACACGGGGAGAACATGCAAACTCCGCACAGAAAGGTCCTCGCCGGCCACGGGGCTTGAACCCGGACCTTCTTGCTGTGAGGTGACAGTGCTAACCACTACACCACCGTGCCGCCTTTTCTTAACTTTTTATTCTTTATTTTTCTATCTCCATTTTTGCTTTATTCTGTCTCTCTCTCTCTCTCTCTCTCTCTCTCTCTCTCTCTCTCTCACTTTCCCCCGTACTGTATAGAGAGAGATGCAAAGAGAGAGACGGGGGCAGAGAGAGAGAGAGAGAGAGAGAGAGAGAGAGAGAGAGACGGGCAGAGAGAGAGAGAGAGACGGGGCAGAGAGGAAGAGAGACAGGGCAGAGAGAGAGAGGGAGAGAGACGGGGCAGAGAGAGAGGGAGAGACGGGGCAGAGAGAGAGAGAAAGAGAGAGAGACGGGGCAGAGAGAGAGACTGGGCAGAGAGAGAGAAGAGAGAGAGAGACGGGGCAGAGAGAGAGAAAGAGAGAGAGATGGGGCAGAGAGAGAGACTGGGGCAGAGAGAGAGAAAGAGAGAGATGGGGCAGAGAGAGAGAGACTGGGCAGAGAGAGAGAAAGAGAGAGACGGGGCAGAGAGTGAGAGAGACTGGGCAGAGAGAGAGAGAAAGAGAGAGAGACGGGCAGAGAGAGAGACTGGGCAGGGAGAGAGAGAGAGACTGGGCAGAGAGAGAGAGACTTGGCAGAGAGAGAGAGACAGGGCAGAGAGAGAGAGACTGGGCAGAGAGAGAGAAACAAAGAGAGATGGGGGCAGAGAGAGAGACGGGGACAGAGAGAGAAAGACTGGGCAGAGAGAGAGAGACTGGGCAGAGAGAGAGAGATGGGGCAGAGAGAGAGAGACTGGGCAGAGAAAGAGAAAGAGAGAGAGAGACGGGGCAGAAAGAGAGAGACGGGGGCAGAGAGTGAGAGAGACTGGGCAGAGAGAGAGAAAGAGAGAGAGACGGGCAGAGAGAGAGAGACTGGGCAGGGAGAGAGAGAGAGACTGGGCAGAGAGAGAGAGACTTGGCAGAGAGAGAGAGATGGGGCAGAGAGAGAGAGACTGGGCAGAGAGAGAGAAACAGAGAGAGATGGGGGCAGAGAGAGAGAGACGGGGACAGAGAGAGAAAGACTGGGCAGAGAGAGAGAGACTGGGCAGAGAGAGAGAGACGGGGCAGAGAGAGAGAGACTGGGCAGAGAAAGAGAAAGAGAGAGAGAGACGGGGCAGAGAGAGAGAGACGGGGACAGAGAGAGTGTGTGTGTGTGTGTGTGTGTGTGTGTGTGTGTGTGTGTGTGTGTGTGTGTGTGTGTGTGTGTCAGTAGTACTGAGGGTCAGTGGTGATATTAAGTTGTTGCTCCTGAACTGAAGCCTGTATTTACTGATCACCGCCTGGACTCTGTGGAGTGGAGGTGGTGGTGGTGGTGGTGGTTGTTGTCGTTGCAGGTGTATCAGTGGAACATGATGGTGTGTGTGTGTGTGTGTGTGTGTGTGTGTGTGTGTGTGTGTGTGTGGTTGGTTGGTTGGTTGGTTGGATGGTTTAGTGGAGTGAGATGGAAACTGGCAGAACTGAGCTGCAGATTTCACCCCAGCGCTCTGTGTATACTGACTGAACGAACCTCAGTGTTTTTACACACACACACACACACACACACACACACACACACACACACACACACACACACACACACACACACACACACAGCCCTTATCCACAATAATGTGTCTTCTATTACGCACTGTATTAGCACTCCAAGGCCATTTACAGTCACATAGAGTTGAATGCAAAAGTTTGCACCCCTCTCCTCTTTATGTTTTGACCTTGTAGCTCGAGTTGACAATTTATACAAGTAAAAAAAATCCAAGACGATGAAGTGTGTGTGTGTGTGTGTGTGTGTGTGTGTGTGTGTGTGTGTGTACACTACAACAAGGCAAGGGAAAAAAAATCCAGAAACAAAAACAGCCGTATGTAAGGTAAGGTGTGGTGCTTTGGAACGTCTGGGCTTATTTATAATTTAACAAACACAATTTTCCCAGAAGAACTTCAGAGAAACCAAACACACTCAATGTTTTACTGGTTTCTTTCTTTCTTTCTTACAATGAACCATATTTGCATATTCATTAATTAATTATCTTGTATGCATAATACAATGCTGATGGCTATTGTACAGCCTTATACACTTTCAACTTTCTCGTTTGGATGGTTGCGCGTGTTTATATGCAGCATGCCAATCTGCACCATCATCATCATCATCATCATCATCACGGTATCAATCCACACATCAATGTTTGAAGCGCCTCCTCTGGAGCTCTGAATGCGCCTCCATTCAAAATGCAAACTAAATGCATTGTGTGCGCGCGCTGTGATTTGCTCCTTAATCCCCCCCCCCCCCCCCCCCCCCCCCCCCCCCCCCGTGCTGCTCTGTGATCCCCGCTGAGAAAGAGACACGGGAAGGCGGAGGTGAAGGAAGAAAGAAAGGAAGAGGGGGAAAAGGAGAGGTTCTTGAATGCAGGTCCATCAGCGCGAGCCCTGCCACGGACCCGGCTTTAATACGCGTGCGCTCGCGCTCATCACCAAAACCGTGGCTGGCAGGCGCGAGCGAGCGACGAGCTGGGGAACTCGGGTCCCATCCCACACTGCTCCATTACTGCCCCACTGGTCACAGGCTGCACTCACAGGGAGGGGTAATGAGTTGTGCATAATTAATTTAGATGCGAAAAAAAAATAACGTGGACTGGCACGTGCATATATTTCACACACACACACACACACACACACACACACACACACACACACACACTCAGAAATGAAACCAAACTGGACCTTTTGCTCCTTCTTGCTCTAGTGGTACCACTGGTACCTTTAGTACTGTATGTACTCCTACGTGGGAAGGCGCATGAGGTGTAGTAAACTTTGTGAAGGTGTATAAGTGGTGCTTAAGGTCCATTTCGGTGCTTCTGTAATTATTTTTAAAGGTCTAAAGATCGGGGAGGAGAAAGAACCGAGAAACTTTAAGTCAAAGTTCAGGTTCTGTGCTCAAATCCTAATCGAGACGAGAAACAAGGAGCCAAAATTGAGCTGCATTTAAACACACTCAAGTATTTAAGAGTGGTTTAACAGTCCAGACATGAGTGTAGTATTTATTTATTATTTTCAGCCAGAGCGGCGCCTACAATTATCAACACCTTAACGATCTTTTGGCCATCGCAAAAGTAGAAAAGACTTTCAATATGTAACTTGTGCATGAATAATTACTCAAACTTCCACTGGAAAAAAAGAGTTGATTCCCGATGACTTAGCGTATCAGATCACGTGACATCATTCCACAGTTATCGACACCTTTGTCCACAGTTACCGACACCATTCCACAGTTATCAACACCTTTGTCCACAGTTATCGACACCGTTCCACAGTTATCGACACCTTTGTCCACAGTTAGGCACCTTTGTCCACAGTTATCATCACTGTTCCACAGTTATCGACACCTTTGTCCACAGTTATCGTCACCTTTGTCCACAGTTATTGACACTATTCCACAGTTATCGACACCTTTGTCCACAGTTATCGACACCTTTGTCCAGTTATCATCACCTTTCCCCACAGTTATCAACACCTTTGTCCACAGTTATCGACACCTTTGGCCATAGTTATCATCACCATTCCACAGTTGTCGACACCATTCCACAGTTATCGACACCTTTGTCCACAGTTATCGACACCTTTGTCCACAGTTATCATCACCGTTCCACAGTTATCGACACCATTCCACAGTTATCAACACCTTTGTCCACAGTTATCGACACCTTTGTCCACAGTTATCATCACCGTTCCACAGTTATCGACACCATTCCACAGTTATCAACACCTTTGTCCACAGTTATCGACACCTTTGTCCACAGTTGTCATCACCGTTCCACAGTTATCAACACCGTTCCACAGTTATCGACACCTTTGTCCACAGTTATCGTCACTGTTCCACAGTTATCGACACCTTTGTCCACAGTTATCGTCACCTTTGTCCACAGTTATTGACACCATTCCACAGTTATCGACACCTTTGTCCACAGTTATCGACACCTTTGTCCACAGTTATCAACACCTTTGTCCACAGTTATCATCACCTTTCCCCACAGTTATCAACACCTTTGTCCACAGTTATCGACATCTTTGTCCACAGTTAGACACCTTTGTCCATAGTTATCGACACCTTTGTCCACAGTTAGACACCTTTGTCCATAGTTATCGACACCTTTGTCCATAGTTATCGACACCTTTGTCCATAGTTATCATCACCGTTCCACAGTTGTCGACACCATTCTACATTTATTGACACCTTTGTCCACAGTTATCATCACCGTTCCACAGTTATTGACACCGTTCCACAGTTATCAACACCTTTGTCCACAGTTATCGACATCATTCCACAGTTATCAACACCCAGATGATTATTTATAAAAAAAAATCTTTATCTGGTATTAAGTTAACAAAACAGTTTTTATTTAAAATTTATTTTCCACAGACTTATATTTAGTACAAAATATCTTTTATATAAATATATGGATGTCGGTGTTTACATAAATGAGGAAGTAATTCTAACGTTTGTAAACAAATGAACTGATAATGTTTAACCTGTGTCAGAAAATCTTTTTGTTCCACTTTCTAAATATTTTCATAATCACATTTTGTTAATCATTCATTGTTGTTTGTATTGATTTCTAGTTTTGTAGTTTACCAATAAACGTCAACAGGCAACTGACACTGTAACCACATGAACATCTGGGTCAAAGGTCGCATGTCATTCCTTGAACCAAAATATAAAATTTCTATTGATATTGTAATATGTGGTAGATATTTACAACAAACTGCAAAAACCCACAATAATAATAATAATAATAATAATAATAATAATAATAATAATAATAATAATAATTCTGAATGGATAGAAAAATCTGAATATTTCAAGCATGTAATTTTTTATATGCTCGGAATTTAATTCTGCTCTAATTCTATTTACTGCAATTGGATTCCAAATACTCTATAAATATTCCATTCTGTTATGAATCAGAAATCACAGCACTTTTATTTTTTTTTAAAAAGTACTTCTTCTATTTCAACAATGTTACACAAAGATCGATCCATAACAGTTGTAAATGTCCCTTAATCCCACAGGGTGTCGATAATGGTGGACACCGGTGAAAGTGATCACTGTTATTGACACCTCACGCATGTGACTTCTCAAACGTGTGTTTAGATACAAAATGGCGACTGTCAAACAAAAGAGTAAGAAACAAAGTACGTTTCGACGAGGAGATCATGAAATATCGGTGAATTTGATCAGTAAAAACATGTCCATGATCTTTCCACCATGCTTACCTGCGATGATAATGTCCGGGTTTTCCAAAAATTTCTGATCGTGCTGAAAAAATTCCATGTCAGGTAATGAGCTGCATCATCAGACGACAAGATCAAAGGGTGAGGTGGGTCTTCAGATTGATTAATTAACCAATAATAACTGTTGGAACTGAAACTCACCTTTGTAAAATTGTTTTATTGGTAAATCTGAAAAGGTGTCGATAATTATGGACTGTCAATAATTGTAGCCGCCCCTCTACATATATAATAAATATTCTGATAAAATTTGGATAAACTGAGAATTTGATTCCTTAACGTTTAATAACCCGATTATAGCAAATTTACCAGATATAAAGCTATAAGCGTCATGTTCGTTGGAATTTTTAACATCTGGGTCGGAAAGAAAGTGAAGATATTCTGTGAAATTTGAAATCAAGTGTATACGTCAAAGGTCAACATTAAAATGTAAGGAGAAAAATGTTGGATTTTTTTGCTTGTACATTTACCCAAGTATGAGTATTCACTTTATATAATACTCGAGTAAAGTGAAAATAGTACTTAAGATGCATCATTGATCAGCACCACAAGGAAAAGTACAGTTTAACACTTTAGTACCCTTTTTCTGAGAATGTGACTGACAATGTTAAAGATTGAAGGTCTACAATACTAAGACTTGCATGTCTAAAAAAATGTAAAAAGGGTGAGTGTATTTTGTATCTTTAGTGTTCATCATTTACCTGGAAGCTTTTCAAAATAATCTATAATGTGCACCCGTCATGGTACCACAAAGCAACAAGACAAAGGTATGTTCACGTTTGAGAGTGTAAGGTGGTACGTATGGGGTATGTAGCATACACTTTACTCCATATTTACATGCTAAAGATATGATAAAAGGTACCACCCCAGGAATAAGGAAAGGTACTGTTTAGTACCAAAGTGTGGGAAGAGTAAAAACCACAGCTTGGTCAAGCTAAAGTCTCACATAGCCGGAATCACTTCATGGGAGACGCCGGTAGACAAATTTCAGCCTTCTGGAGGTCAAACGGCACGCGTTCCAGGCCCTTCTGTTGGAATACGCGAGAGTCTGGGAGCTATCTTGACAACAGGGAGGGCGTGGCTTCCATCCACGGAAAGTTTTAATCATGTTGAAAATTGCTGTGGGTCAATCACCGAATGAATCCATCCATCGCAACCGTGAAGGCATACATGGGCTAGTGAAAATTTTGCCAATGGTCGCGTGGCTTATTTCATCTTGCCGTGTTTATGCCACGTGAAAACCATACACACTGCTGTCACTGCCCTGAGGCTATACATCGCTATACATCAATTGCTACTCTGGCTTCATTTGCATATTTGCTCCACCCAAATTTGCATATTTATGTGATGGATCACCTCCAAAATCTGTTGGAACGGCCACGGTAGCCCCAGCTACAGTTCTCACGGATCAACCATCATGTATTAGCATCAGCCTTCTCCCAAACAACCTCCAACAACAAATCTGTTTTACGTCTTTAATGCTCTAATTGAAAAATATATACAGTACTGTGCAAAAGTCTTAGCCCCCTATTTTTTTCCCCTCATACAAACTTTGTTATAGATTTCTATTTTATGACTTCTACATTCATTATCGAGTCAAAACATTACAGAAACATTTTAGAGTTCCAAACATTCATATTTTTTCCAGCGCAAAATGTTGCAGAAAAAAAATATATGTTCGTAATATGTCTGAGCAGCATATTCCATAAGAGCCCACTTTTCAGATTAAAAAAGAAAACATAATTAGATAGAGGCTGTGACTAAAGTCGCAGTAATTTGTGCTAGCTGACCTTTGTCAATTGACGGTCAAGGAAAAGTTGCGTCCTGCCATCCTGAAAAAAAAATACTGATTGAAAAATCATGAAAATTGACAGTTATAAGTGATTGAAAAAAAAAATCCTGTTTCATGTCATGGATCATTCGGGTTCAGTGATCCAGATCAGCACCAAAAGTCATAGCAATGTAATTCAGCCCAGAGATATTCTTCTTCATGTGAAATTTGGTGATGATTGGTTGAAAACTGAGGGAGAAATAGCGTCCTAAATAATAATAATAATAATAATAATAATAATAATAATAATAATAATAAAGTAGAAAGATCCTGAGTGAGAGTAACAATTTGTGCTACCGCTGCTAGCACAAATTAATGAAGACTACTGGGTTTTGGTGTAAAATGAAGACGTGAATGTGACAGTCAAAGTGTCCAGAAGAACTGTGGCTGGTTCTGTAAGATGCTCAGTAAAACCTACAGATCATTTCATTATAAAACTGCACTCACTGGACCTGAGATGGATATATTTTTTTAAAGCAAAGGAATTTTGTCTCACACCAAATATTGACTTTGTGATATTCATTTATTATGGCTTACTGATTACTATTTATAGTATTTTTTTAATGTTGAAACATTCCATTCCATTATTTTGAAGCCATTTTTGGGCGACAGCATTTCTTTAATTGTGCCTAAGACTTTTGCACAGGACTATACATACGCAATATGAACAAAACATTAAAACGTGCTTTCTCCTAAAAAACCGTAAAAGATCGTCCAGTCATTGCAATCATTTTGTGTCATCACATTTCTGGTCTTAAATATCGGAAAATATTGTGCAACCAGAATATCATCAGCACTCGGCTGAGTCTGGATGATAAAAGCAGGCGTTATGACTAATCAATAGAGAGCGAGAGAACAGGGAAAAAAACAGATCTTGCAGTGAAGTGCTGGTCTGAAATCCCTGACTTTAATGACTAATGCTTCCTTTTCCCACGCTGAGCATTACAAGCAATTCCCTAGATGACTATTCCCTTGAAATGTTCCTTCAAGCGAAGCTACGTTGAAGATCTGTTTCTCCTTCCTGTCCACCCGTTCAGACATCTCCACTTCATTAGCAAAAGGATACACTGAAGTGAATATTCACAGTAGTTCAGAGCAGTTATCATCGTTAGGACGTATACCAACACCTACTCCGCAGGGATTAGTATGGATTAGTATGAATAACAAACAAACTAAAGCATGTTGTTTAACAAGGAGAACAAGTTTTCCAAACAATGTGTCTGGAAGGAGTCTCCAGTTCCAGCACAACAATCACAAGTGTTTCATCTCTGCTTTGTGTTTTCTTGGTAATACGACAAGCTGCGTATTATTAGCGTCCAGAGAGGAACAAAAAGACAGATGTTACCTTCTCCAGCTTCTGAAGGACGTCTTTCCAGCGATGTCTGTATTCCTCAAGTGAGAATGCATTACTGAATCTCGTAAAGTGACAGAAAGGTGCAGCCAAAGACGCGAAGTCGACTACCATGGGCGCCGCCAGGGGGGGAAAGGTTAGAACAATTCTAGGGGCCCAGCACTGCCATGGGGCCCTTTAAGGGGCTGATAATATGCTTTTAATGATTTTAATAAGACTTTTGAAATAACAACAATGCAATATTCCATCTGGTAAAATGAGCTAATTGAACAAGGTTGTCTATTTCTTGAGTTCTTCAACATATTGTCATTTAACCCTCCCCCTTTTGCGAAATGGTACAGTCCAGTTCTGGTAGAAGCACAATGCGTTAAATCTGTGTGCTGATCAGTGCAATGCAGCCAGCCAGCCAGCCAGCCAGCAATGGAGTGCGTACAGTCTATGATCGCTAAATATGAAGAGTGGCTGTCAAAAACGTAAAGAAAGGCAGCTGAAAGCTGAGAGGGACCGGAGAGGCAGGCAACTGGTCACTCAGTTTTTCCCAAAGAAAGGTAGCTATCGCTCACATGTGGGTTCAAAATATTAGCGAATGGTAAATGAACAGTATGAACGTGGTTGGATTAGCCTATCAAGAGAACACTTTTACAGTTTGTACAGTGACATTTTTTTCCATTTTAATAACTGAACTGACTTGTGTGATAAACAAGATGAAATATTACGTTATGCTGGTGCTAATAACTAGTGCTAATAACCAGTTTCATAACTAATGGGGTGCCCTAAATATGCACAGATTCAGCCTCAGGGGCACCTCCACCCTACCAAACCACTGAACCCCCCTTTGGAGAAGGAGGTAAGCAGCAATACAACCCATAAATGCTTTAGGATTGAAGTTTTTAATGAGCGAGCGCCATATACAGTTTGCTAGATTAAAGTGTTGCTAATAACGGACACCAGTCAAGTGTTTGACATGGTTATGTGTGTGGAATGTTCACATGTTCTAAACCATTGGTTTCAAATTGAGGAGCTGGAGAAAGCGCAGCACACATAAAAGAGGGATAGAGGTTACAACATATGAAGAAATATGTACGTAATTGATCAAATTGAAATGTCACTCCGTGTCACTTTGAAATAAATTTATAATAAGATGTTTCCTTGCAGTTGTGACGAGGGTGGGCAAAGTTGGGGGGCCCAAAACTCTAATCTTTCATGGGGCCCAAAATTTCTGCCGGCGCCCCTGTCGACTACAGCGTGTTATTAGGGGATGTCAGCGAGGCCTTTGAAATCTTTCAGGCGGGATCTTAATTAAGAAACGACGCCCTTAAACGGTAATGCATGATTCATTTCTTCTTGCTTTCCTTAACTTCTTTCAATATTCAGCTGACGCGCTTCCTTAAAGGTTCTTCAGCTTGTTCAGTAAGATTGTTTATTGCATGGCATGAGCTACTTCCAGTAAAATCGTGCGCTCTGATTGGTTCCTTGGCGGATAGAATTTTCACACCACGGCGTGGGCATGGGTGTGGGTGATTACGGACTTTCTTTCCAAGGCGCCAGCTTTTAATGTTGCAAAAACCAAAAAAGATGAGCTGGAAATCAAAACCGAATCAAAAACGGCCAAAAGACAAACAAGCGTCAGCGAGTTGTTCAAGAAATGAGCAACGAAGAGCATTCAGAAACCGCTAACCGCTAACAGAAATTCAGTTATGAAACCGCAAGCTGTTTATTCTACATGTGTGACTCAACTACGTTACAAATATGATGTGACTGAAAGCAGCGACTGAAAACGGTCCTTATTACAACCGTCTAGTTTAATCTTAGAAATAAAATAAAGCCAAACAATAACCTCGTTATTAACCTTGTTTGTTCTGTCTTTACAGGAAAGCATCAGACCTACAGCTATGGCTAGGTCCATACTGTCATGACCTCGGTCTGATATTTTCCTGTAAAGACTTCGCGCTCAGTTAATAAGTAGTTAATGTAGTTCACCAGTTCCTTATCAGAGAAGGTTCCATGTAGAACCATAAACTGTTGAATGAGCTCACTAGGAACTCCTAAAGAACCCTTGGAGAATACTCCCCCCCCCCCCCAAGAATGTACATATTAACCAGGTAAGTGTGCGGCACAAAATATTTAAAACCAGTAAGTTCTTTAGTTGGATCCTTAAAGTGTCTAAGTTTTTTTTTCTCTCTCAGAACGTGTTTCATGGAGAGCCTTTTTTTTTTTTTTTGATGCCAAGAATCCTTAATCATCCTTCAGGAATTTCAGACCTGTAAATGTTCTTGGCATCCAGAACAAGTTCTTTGGTGAGAATAAACGTTCTATGTACAAGTTTAGAATAATGTGTTTTCCTGAAGAACCCAAAAAGAACCCTTGATTTCTAAGAGAGTGGGTGTATTAACTGCGCAAGTTCATTCCACTTGGAAGAGTTCACTTGCTTTTTGACAGAAAAACTGAAACTTTCAAATAACACTTTTTTTTCCCTTTCAGAAGCTAATATATCATACATTTCCCCAAATTACTGAAGGATTCATCAGTTCTTTGCTGCAAAAAAAAAATTCTATAAGGAATGTTTTCTGATGGCAAAAACTTCATCAGATTCCACGTAGAACCTGAAAGGGTTCCAGCTGAAGGACTCGTAATTTTACAATGAACCATTAAATAATTTTTTGGATAATTAATGTTACTTGATGGGAGACACAGTGGTGTAGTGGTTAGCGCTGTCGCCTCACAGCAAGAAGGTTCTGGGTTCGAGCCCCGTGGCCGGTGAGGGCCTTTCTGTGCGGAGTTTGCATGTTCTCCTCGTGTCCACATGGGTTTCCTCCGGGTGCTCCGGTTTCCCCCACAGTCCAAAGACATGCAGGTTAGGTTAACTGGTGACTCTAAATTGAGCGTAGGTGTGAATGTGAGCGTGAATGGTTGTCTGTGTCTATGTGTCAGCCCTGTGATGACCTGGCGACTTGTCCAGGGTGTACCCCGCCTTTCGCCCGTAGTCAGCTGGGATAGGCTCCAGCTTGCCTGCAACCCTGTAGAACAGGATAAGCGGCTAGAGATAATGGATGGATGGACATTACTTAACTTCTTTCAAGTTTCAAAGAAGAACCTTACAATGAAATACTCTTCTATCTGAAAACAAGTGGAATACGTTTTTTTTTGGAAGCTTAGAATCTTTATTATCTACTCCTAATTATAATAAAAAAAACAAAAACAAAGAATTTTGGATATTTTGGATAATTGAAAGTTCTTGTCTTCCTAAAAAGGGTTCTGTGTGGATCTCTGCAGTCTTTTTAAAAATAACTTTTATCACCAAGTGAACACACATTTTCTTCAGTTCTTCCAGGGCTTGGACTTGGAGCACGCTTTTTTTAAAATCTAAGAACACTTATCTAAAACTCTATGGTTTATTGAAGAGTTCTGTGTCAAACAATCAGTTCATTCTTGAAGGCCTCTCTTTTGTCCAGAGAGGCCTTCAAGAATGAACTGATTGTGTGGAACAAATACTTGGTACACTTTTAGAGAAAAGGTTTGTTCTTTAAATCTACACTGCCTTTCAGATTTTTCAAGTGTAGGTCGTAAAAAGAATTTTCCCGACATGCAATTATTTTGTTTAGTGGATTGAAAGCTACTGAATTTGAATCATAGGCTTCCAATTTTATTAGTTTTTTTTTAAATAGAACAATTAATGAATTTATCTCCACGTGTCCCTAAATTCTCCGCTATTTTTCCCTGCTTCACCATGACGCAATACAAGATACTACGTCATGCATCACATCACGTGGTGGGCTTTCCCCATTCGCACAAGGCATTGTGGGATACAAATTTGAAACACGAGAGGAAAATGGAGGATGCGAATGAAACGTGAAAGAGCAACTACAGTAACGGAAAGCGAGAAGAAAAGGTGCTATGTTATATACGACGGAAAGGAAACGCAGGACCAAACTAATAAATATGGGTGCTCAGCGAGCACCTCGGTGTGATCAGCTGTTCGTTTAGCGACAGAATGATGGAACTGTCAGTGCACGCTCAAAGGGAAACCTGTAGATGGCAGTAATGTGACACTGTGGATGCCAGCTGCCGTAAAACCCAAAAGAAGAAGAAGAAGAAGAAGAAGGTAAACCTGCATATGCGCACATGGACTTCCTCTGTCTGCTTGACTGCACGAAGCGAGTGATTTCATGCACATTATTTGCTTTAATCCCCTCAAATTAAATAACTTTCCAGCCACAGAATGGCCTGATATTTTGTCAGATATTACAAAAATAAACAAATCACAATGACCACATTTCAGAAGGAACTAAATTTCACCGATTTTATGAAATTGAAAGAAAGGAAAGGCCGTCTACTTTTAAAATAGGGGCTCATTGGATAATTAAGCTTTCAAAGATCTCCAACATGCGTCCTGATTGGTGAATATCTGCAGGGTTCGACCCAGGACTACACTTCACTCAGCACTTGAGGACAACCGCAGTGTAGTACGTTCATAGTTCTGAATGTTCTCACAGTGCAGTCCGTTTACCCTGAAGCATCAGAATTCTCCGAACTTGTAGGTTCTTCTGCGTGCTGCATTTTTACAATCGACAAGCCAGAGCGTAATTCCATTAGAAACACTTCTCATAGTTCACACGGCATGTAATGAAATTTTTGATTAAACTGAAAAGGCCATGTCTAATTCGCTGTGATTCAGGAAGCCTCGCTGGGGTTTTTTTTCTTTCGAGAACACACAGACGGAGACCTTGCCTCGGAGTCAACATCGTCATTAAAAAGAGGAAGCGTTCTTGTGAAATTATTTCTCCGTCACGTCATCGTATGCAAACACAACGATGTGAAATCGTAACTATACGAAACAAAACTTCAGTTGTGACTGAAAGATACGTTTCGCAAATCTCATCAGTGAATCTCATGAATGAAAGATGTTTGCATCATTATTTAATTAATATTGTGATTACAAATCGTAATTTACACGCTTACAACTTCAGCTTTTTAGCTGCAAAACTCAATGATTAGAACATGACAGGGTGCAATGGGGTGTAGCTTAAAAACAACAACAACAACAACTACAGTCACAGGTACACAGTGTCACAACTCCACAGCTTATGTTACCAAGAAACTGCAAAGTGTAAAGTTACGATAAAGTAACGTTTCAGCTTTACATCTCACACTGGAGACTCCTTCCATAAATGTTTGACAAACATCAAGGATTTTTAACCCGTTTGTGTGTTCACGTCCCTGTCAATGAGCACTTCAATATCAACACGACGCTACTGTCTGATCTGCTGTGATAGAAAATTAATCAACACTTTCTGACCAAACGGAATCCAATTAAACAGATTCAGCAGTGCAGGACGGATCACTGATGAATCCTGAATCCTAATCTGGCCCAAACAGTTTATCCAAGTGAAACAGAACCCGATGGTGTGGTTCTGAGAGACCTGGGATTCAAACTCACACCCTTCAGGTAAACTCATGGGATAGTGCTGTTGCAACTTATCATCACATATCCGAATGTCAAACCCAAGAACTGTGCAAACTGACACTGTGTGGAGACAAAAAAAAAAAAGTAATTAAAAAATTAACACATGGCCTGAACAATATGCTTGGAGCTTCAGATATTAGTGAACAAAACAACACATTTGGGTAAATGATAATTGAAATCAAATTATTTGGAGTTAATTAAATTAATTTCTACCAAATAAATTTTCGGGCGGCACGGTGGTGTAGTGGTTAGCGCTGTCGCCTCACAGCAAGAAGGTCCTGGGTTCGAGCCCCGGGGCCGGCGAGGGCCTTTCTGTGTGGAGTTTGCATGTTCTCCCCGTGTCCGCGTGGGTTTCCTCCGGGTGCTCCGGTTTCCCCCACAGTCCAAAGACATGCAGGTTAGGTTAACTGGTGACTCTAAATTGACCGTAGGTGTGAATGGTTGTCTGTGTCTATGTGTCAGCCCTGTGATGACCTGGCGACTTGTCCAGGGTGTACCCCGCCTTTCGCCCGTAGTCAGCTGGGATAGGCTCCAGCTTGCCTGCGACCCTGTAGAAGGATAAAGCGGCTAGAGATAATGAGATGAGATGAGATGAAATAAATTTTCAAGAATTGAAGAAAAAAAAAACCCCACTGAGTCCCTGCAGAACTCAGACCATCAGAAACATTGTCATGTAGCAAGAGCTCCTCCATGTGGTCAAACATGGTACTGCAGGTCAAATGAATTATTAAACGACTTCCTGGTGACTGACTCCGTGTCTTTTCCTGTCAAATCCTGTGATTTGCAGCTTCAGTGCTCTCAGAGCTTCTGGAAATTTTCCAGAGTAAATTCTTCAACACGTTCTGACCAATCAGAATCCAGCATGTCCATATTTTTACATTTACAGGTTGTTACATTACATTACAGGTATTTAGCAGACAATCTTATCCAGAGCGATGTACAACACACCCAGAGCAGTCTGGGGAACAGGTGGGGGTTAGGTGCCTTGCTCAGGGTTACTCCAGCCTGGTCCAGGGAATCAAACCGGCAACCTTTTGGTCCCAAAGCTGCTTCTCTAACCATTAGACCATGGCTTCCCCTTGGTTGAGATCTCATCTCATCTCATTATCTCTAGCCGCTTTATCCTGTTCTACAGGGTCGCAGGCAAGCTGGAGCCTATCCCAGCTGACTACGGGCGAAAGGCGGGGTACACCCTGGACAAGTCGCCAGGTCATCACTGGGCTGACACATAGACACAGACAACCATTCACACTCACATTCACACCTACGGTCAATTTAGAGTCACCAGTTAACCTAACCTGCATGTCTTTGGACTGTGGGGGAAACCGGAGCACCCGGAGGAAACCCATGCGGACACGGGGAGAACATGCAAACTCCGCACAGAAAGGCCCTCGCCGGCCACGGGGCTCGAACCCGGACCTTCTTGCTGTGAGGCGACAGCGCTAACCACTACACCACCGTGCCGCCCCTTGGTTGAGATGGTCATGCTAATTCTGATATTTGTGGGTTGTGATGCTAATTCTGATATTGTTGGATGAAACCTCACTCAAATCTAACAGAACACTGCATTGTAATTTCTCAAACCTATTGAAGATAAGATGATACATGTGCAAATTCTGATCACATCCATTATCTATATCGCTGATCCTACTGAGGGATGCAGGAGCCAACCCCAGCTGACTTTGGATAAGAGGTGGGGGTCAATAATTTATCACAGAGCTAACACACTTACACTCACACTTAGGGGCAATTTAGAGTAGCCACCTGACCTAATCAACATGTCTTTGGACTGTAGGAGGAAACCGAATGTGAGGTTCGAACCCAGAACCTTCTTGCTGTGAGGCGACAGTGATGACCACTGCACCAGAGAATCAATCCCACACCACGTTCACACGAACGATCAGCTCAGACGGTGAAAACCGGTTAATATCGAAGCATTACACCACAACCATGTTGCACACATCTATACAAATGGGAAAAAAGAAAAGAAACAGATCATATACTGTATGTGAGTCTGCAAATGAGTGACTCAGAGTCAACTCTTCCATGAACAACACATCTCTAATGTATATAATAAAAAGATTCTGAGATTTTAAAGTTGATTAGTGAATCTGATTATTTATTTCAAGCTACTTCGAGGACGTGAAAATTGGTTCTATTCCAACTCAGTCGCTATCTTGCAGGGTAATGTACTGTACAGTACAGATCGAGGACATTTCTACACTTGTTCTCATGTTTTGGACTTCTTCGGACATCATTTATCCAGACAGCAGCCTCTTGGAGATAAGTTCTGCTCAAAAACATCTGGGCTGAATGACAGTGACATCATCATCATCATCATCATCATCATCATCATCATCATCATCATCATCATATCAGGATTCTCAATCATTTCCTTGGTTCCTATATGCATCATGACATATAGATTTTCTCATACACTGTATGTAGTGTACATTTGGTCCTTAAGAACCACTCTTGTACCTTTAAGTAGCTGTTAGAGTAATATTTTAAAGGTAAACTCCATGCAACTTTGCAAGAAAAAGACAAAAAAAAGGCCTCAGTGATAAAGAAAGGTTCTATTCAGTACCCTTTTTTTCTGAGAATGAAGTGGTTCTCTAACACTAACACTTGCCATCCTGAATATGGAGGCAAAAAAAAAGTTTTAATGCTTTCAAGTAAGGAACTTAATTAAGAAACAGAGATTTAAATAAAAAGCAGTACTTTTATGCCGAAAGTTTCTTAAGTGATTTTCTAGAGTTAATTAAACCCTAGTTGAGCTAATTATCAAGTTTGTAATTAGTTTAAACGGAGTTAGAAGTGCACAAAGAACTTAAAATCCTGAAAAAATAGATTATTATTATTATTATTATTATTATTATTATTATTATTATTATTATTATTATCCTTCTTTTAAAGAGTAGATTCAAGACAATTTGCATTTTCAGAATTATATTTCTTGGAATTTATCATCACCTTGACCAGGAGAGAATCTCTAATCATGTTCTGTTGGCAAAGTGTGTGGATTGACACTGACCCTAATTGCTGAAGATTTATAGCTGTTAAACTGTGAAAATGATAAGAATAATAAATCAGATTGGCTTTCCTGTAGATTCCGTGCACGAAACATCACTTTACACTGAAACTCACTGCTGGGTCATTCCATGTCAACTCAACCAGAGCCTCCCACCTCAAATTTTTGATTTTGCTTAAACTTTGCACACTGCAAGTAGCATGCCTTGGTAGTACTAAGGCCAAGTATTTAAGCTTAATTATTGCTAACTGTTGAGATTCAGCCTTGTTTTTGAAGTACGGGTCATTTCCTTCTTGAATGCTTCAATTCTAGAGCAACTTTGTGCATCTAGAAAAAGTACTTGCAGAAGTGTTAGGTCTATGACATGGATTTTATTATCAGAAAAGTTGGTCCTCTCCTGATTTTACCCATCATTGTCTACATATTTTGTCCAGTTTAACCCTCAGGTGGTACCGAAAAAGCAAAAATCACCTAAACGAAAATTCGCTATTGTATTTTTACGATTTTGATTTCTTCATTACTCTTAGCTTAGTGATGATAGAGACCTAAAATTTTTTAATGTACACTGTCAGTAAACTTCATAAGCATATTAAACAAGCTCGAGGCCCCAGTGGCTATATTCACTGACTTATTAACCCCTGAAGTTGGACCCAGAATGAAAAGTGCTATTTTTGTCATAATTGGATAAATACTTTTCTCAAAAGTATAGCAATTTAAAATTTTTTTTTGTGCTATAGAAAATATGTGCCTTGGTAATAATATGTAAAAAAAAAAGGAAGATGTAATACTCTCCCTTTTGAAGTTACAACAAGACAATTGGACCGGGGTCTGACATTAACCAACTGCTAGAAATCCTCTGAAAAAGGGAACACTATTGTTTTGTTTAACACAAAAATGTTTATTAACTAACAGTTTAGCCATACTTCAAGTCAGACATATCTAGCTGTCAAAGATAAATTCAGTACAAGCCAGATCATTGATCAACATGTATTAATTATCACAGCAAAATATGATAATTAACCAAAAAACTCTAGGTAATGTTCAAAACAAGTCACATTATATATTATTAATGCCAATCTATACACTGGTAGTGTTTCTAAGAGTTCATCCATGCACACTTGTGAACAACTTAAAACCGTCTCTGATTTTGTCAACGTCCATCTGTTGGAACGTCTACTGTCTGCCTGTAGTTATACTGGGAAGTGGCAGCGAACACAGCACATGGCCCACAGGAACCCAGCACTCGTCCTTCTGCCTGGGCCATTTGTACGGTACATACAAGGATTCTGTGTTTGTCTCATGAAAGTGATGAGTAGATCATCCTTGTCTTCATCTACCCCTAGCACACTTCCTATATACCAGACCTGGTCATAGACGGCTGCCACATATGCACCAGGCTTGTATTCTTGGATATCATGATGTGCAGTAGAATGTGCTAGAGTCCCACTTGTCATGGAAATATCTGCAGAGATCCTGTACATTCTCAGGTTAGGCCCATCAGGTATGAAGCTGTGATGGCTTCTAATACCAGGCACCTTCTTTGCTACCGTTCTTCTTGGGCCTGTGATGCTTCTGCCACATCTTCCTTAGAGACGTACAAGAACTTGATACCTTGGATTTCCCTGACAGCCCATTCACAGAGAGCAATAGGCGACAGAATGTGGTTACTTGTTGTAGCTTGGAGGCTTGCCCGAGCAGCAAGCCTTTATATGGTACCCGCAATGCCATCGCATGGCGATTTGCCATGACTGCATGCTTTATTTCAACCAAGAAGCCACTATAAAGACTTTATTGTTTGAAGATTTAAAACCCTCCTGTGACCTTGAAAATAAGGTCAAGGTCAAGTAGGTCATAAGGGTCAAAAGGTCTTGTCAAAGTCTATTAAATCATATCACAAAGTAAATGCAAGTTGAAAAGGCCACTGAAATACAGGCCCGAATCCTCCCCATTGGGAATACATGTAAATTGCCCCAAAAACAATGAACTTTGGCCTATAAAGTCAGTAAAATAAGTCACAGTGACCTAGTTTTTGGTGAGCTAGGCTGTGGTCACCCAAGGTATATTCAGGCCATATATGAGCCTCCTAGCTCTTACGGTGTCAAAATGTGCCCTGCTAACGGACAGACAGACGGATGGACAGACAGACAGATGGACAGACGGACGCCGGACTAAGCTATTCGAACAGCTTTGCTGCTGAAGTCAGCAAAGCTAAAAATAAATTACCACAGATTTAGATCCCAGATCATCATAATTAACAATTTATGCAAGGTCAAAGTTGGCTCAGAAGAGAAAATTAGCATTTTTTGTGCATAAATGATGCCAATATTTTTCTAAGGAGGAAAGATATTGCATACCTCATCTCATCTCATTATCTCTAGCCACTTTATCCTGTTCTACAGGGTCGCAGGCAAGCTGGAGCCTATCCCAGCTGACTATGGGCGAAAGGCAGGGTACACCCTGGACAAGTCGCCAGGTCATCACAGGGCTGACACATAGACACAGACAACCATTCACACTCACATTCACACCTATGGTCAATTTAGAGTCATCAGTTAACCTAACCTGCATGTTTTTGGACTGTGGAGGAAACCGGAGCACCCAGAGGAAACCCACGTAGACACGGGGAGAACATGCAAACTCCGCACAGAAAGGTCCTCGTCGGCCGCAGGGCTCGAACCCGGACCTTCTTGCTGTGAGGCGACAGCACTAACCACTATACCACCGTGCCGTCCCTATTACATACCTAATTATTATATATTATTTGATATTATTAACCTACTTTAAATATATAAAATACCAGCTATGTACTATGTGTCTGTGGCAGTGGGGGCATGGTCAAGCAGCAGTCTGTGAATGGAGGGCGGGGTCGGGGAAGGTAAGTGGCTAAGTCATTCCACCTGCTGTCAATTAGTGTGTGTGTGTGTGCGTGTGTGTGTGTGCATGTGTGTGTGCGTGTGTGTGTTTGTTACAGGGATGGAGCATAAAAGGAGAGAGAGCAGAGAAAAGGAGCTCTCTCCCCGACCACGACGCATGTGTGAGTGAGTGAGTGAGTGAGTGAGTGAGTGAAAGCAAGCAAGCAAGCAAGCTGAAAAGCAAGCTGAAAAGCAAGCTGAAGCTCAATAAAGTGTTTTGTATGAACATCAGCCCTCGCCTGCTCTGCTTCTCTGCTCCACCCACATCAGGAACTGTTACAGTGGTGCCGAAACCCAGGAGCACAGAAGGGAACCACCTCATGGAGTCCTCCCCATTCGAAGAGCTCATCCTTGCCCTCGCTACCACCCAACAGAACCAGCATCAAGCACTGATCACCATCTGAGACGAACAGGAGCAACGCTTCGAAGCCTTGATGCTGGCCCAGTAGGAAGATCGCCAGGTGTCAGCAGGACTGTCGGCCACCACTGCCGCCACCCTCACAAAGATGGAACCGCAGGACGATCCGAAAGAGTTCCTCACTCTCTTCGAGCAAGCTGCCGAGGCATGGGAGTGGCCACTGGAGCAACGCGTGGCATGCCTCCTCCCGCTCCTGACTGGCGAGGCACAGCTCACAGTGCAGCAGCTCCCTGCTGACAGCCGACTGGTCTATACTGACCTGAGGAAGGCCATCCTGCAGCAGCTCGGCCACTCCCCGGAGCAACATCACCAGCGCTTCCGGACGCTGGCACTGGAGGAGGTCGGCCGGCCGGCCGTTTGCATTCGGCCAGCAACTCCTGGATGCCTGCTGGCGGTGGCTGAGGGCGGTGTCTGAGGGCGGAAGACCATGATGCCGATGAGATCATCGATCTGGTGGCACTGGAACAGTTTATCTCTCGACTTCTGGAAGGAATAGCGGAATGGGTCCAGTGTCACCGCCCAGCGTCGCTGGAACGAGCCATCGAGCTGGCGGAGGACTATCTGGAGGCGGCTCTGACGGCAGGAAGACGAGGCGTCTCCCCTTGCTTTTCTCTCTCTCTCTCTCTCTCTCTCTCTCCCCCCGTCTCTTGTCCCCCTCTCCACCCCATTCCCCTGCCACGGAGGCAGCGGCTGGCTCCTCCCCAGCCGGCCCGTCACACCCGTGGTGTCCTCCCATCTCCCTCTTTTGTGTCTGTGTTGTCTCCCCCCCTAAATGAGTGACACCCATAACACCAGTGCAGAGGGAAAGCCTGGGCCGGTGTGCTGGCACAGCAGGGAATTGGAGCATTCCCAGAGTTCGAGCTCCGCAAGGGAGGTGGGTGCTGTAATCCGGATCCCCAATGCGCCAGAAACTGCCCCTGATCGAGCCGGAACATATCGCATACCAGTGAGTATTCAAGGGGATACATATCAAGCTTTGGTGGATTCCAGTTGTAATCAGACCTCAATTCACCAACGCCTGGTGCAAGGTGAGGCATTGGGGGGAGCACAAGCGGTGAAAGTGGTGTGTGTGTGTGTGTGTGTGTGTGTGTGTGTGTGTGTGTGTGTGTGTGTGTGTGTGCATGGGGATGTTCACCATTACCCTCTAGCGTCTGTCCATATTCTATTCCAGGGCCAAATGCATAGAATAAAGGCAGAGGTTAGTCCTCATCTCACCCACTTGTTGATTTTGGGTACTGATTGGCTGGGGTTTAAAAACCTAATGAAATATTTAACACATAGTGGGTCCTGCACTAGTAGGTCACAGGAAGATCCTGGTGTGGCATTGACTGGAGAAGCTGTCACAGAGCCGTCTACGTCAGCACTGTGTCAGATTGAGGAGCAGCCCACTCCTCCTCCCTCTCTCAGGGATTCCCTTGGGGATTTCCTGTTAGAGCAGTCACGAGACAAGACTCTGCAGCATGTGTTTGACCAAGTGAGAGTAATCGATGGTCAAACTCTTCAGCCAAGCGCGGCACCGACCTTCCCCTATTTTGCTATTATTAAAGATAGATTGTACTGAGTGACGCAGGACACTCAAACTCATGAACGAATAACCCAGTTGTTAATCCCAAAGAGCCATAGGGAACTCGTATTCCATGTGGCTCACTTTAATCCCATGGCTGGACACTAAGGGCAAAATAAAACACTAGCCCAAATAATGGCCCGGTTCTACTGGCGAGGGATTCCTGGGGATGTCCATCGGTGGTGTGCGGCATGCCGTGAATGCCAATTAGTAAATCCCACGGTCACTCCAAAAGCACCTTTGCGCCCTCTTCCTCTAAATGAGACCACGTTTGAGTGAATTGGGATGGATCTCGTCGGGCCATTAGATCGGTCAGCATGGGGATATCACTTTATTTTAGTTCTGGTGGACTATGCAACATCATATCCGGAAGCAGTGCCTCTCCGCAATATCTCAGCATGCAGTATTGCGGAAGCACTCTTCCGCTTTATCTCCCGGGTTGGGATTCTGAAAGAAATCCTGACAGACCAAGGCACCTTGTTTATGTCACGCACACTGCGCGAACTGTATGGGTTACTGGGGATTAAGTCTATCTGCACCAGTGTCTATCACCCACAAACAGATGGCTTAGTAGAGCGATTTAACCAAAAACTCAAAAACATAATCCAGAAATTCGTAAGTGAAGATGCGCGTAATTTGGATAAGTGGCTCGAGCCCCTGTTATTCACAGTACGAGAGGTCCCGCAAGCCTCCACGGGGTTTTCTCCCTTTGAATTATTATATGGGCGTAAACTGTGTGGCATTCTGGACGTGCTACGGGAAAATTGGGAGGAAGGACCTTCACCTAGTAAAAATAAAATCCAGTGCATTCTTGACCTGCGCGCAAAACTCCACACCCTCACGCACCTAACCCAGGAGAATTTGTGGCAGGCACAAGAAAGTCAAAGCCGGCTGTATGATAAGGGCACATGCCTTAGAGAGTTCACGCCAGGAGACAAAGTCCTCGTATTATTGCCCACGTTGAGTTCTAAATTAGTCACCAAGTGGCAAGGGCCCTTCAAGGTCACATGGCGAGTCGGGGACATCGACTATGTGGTGAAGCAAACGGACAGGGGCAGGGCACTGCAAATCTACCATCTCAACCTTTTAAAACACTGGAATGAGGGGGTCCCCATGACATTGGCGTCGGTAGTCCCAGAGAAGGCGGAGCTGGGGCTGGAGGTAAAAAAGATAACATCTCAGACCACTCCAGTCCCTTGTGGAGACCACCTCTCACCGACCCAACTCACGGAGGTAGCCAAGTTGCAGAAGGAATTTTCCAACATGTTCTCGCCCCTTCCTGGTAGTACCCACCTCATAGAACACCACATCGAAACGTCCCCAGGGGTGGTAGTGCATAGCCGCCCTTACCACTTGCCTGAACACAAGAAAAAGGTGGTTTGGGATGAACTCAAGGCCATGCTCGAAATGGGCATAATCAAGGAGTCCCACAGTGACTGGAGCAGCCCAGTGGTCCTGGTTCCCAAGACAGACGGGTTGCTCCGGTTCTGTGTGGACTATAGAAAGGTCAACGAGGTGTCTAAATTTGACGCATACCCAATGCCTTGCATTGATGAGTTGCTTGATCGGTTAGGCGCTGCTCACTTTTATTCGACACTGGATCTAACAAAGGGATATTGGCAGATCCCCATGACTCCTCTATTCTGAGAGAAAATGGCCTTTTCCACACCGTTTGGCTTACACCAATTTGTCATGCTCCCTTTTGGGTTGTTTGGGGCGCCCGCTACGTTCCAACAGCTTATGGACAGGGTCCTCCTCCCTCACACTGCCTATGCGACTGCCTATCTAGACGACATCATAATTTACAGTCATGATTGACCGCGGCACTTGGAACACCTAAAGTCGCTGAGGCGAGCGGGCCTCACAGCTAACCCGAAAAAGTGTGTGATTGGGCGGGTGGAAGTACAGTATCTGGGGTTCCACTTGAGCCACGGGCAGGTGCATCCCTGTGGCAGCGGGGGCGTGGTCAAGCGCCGGTCTGTGACAGGAGGGCGGAGCCAGGGAAGGTGAGTGGCAGAATCACTACACCTGACGGTAATTAACCTGTGTTTGTGTGTCTTCCCAGTAACCGCGCCCTATTTAAGGAGGCAGAGGGAGAGCAGAGGAGAGCTCTTCCTGGGACAAGAACACAGCGTGTGTGTGTGTGTATTTATCTAATAAGAACGACTGTTATACTGAAAAGTCTGGCAATAAAAGCCTGTTGTTCCCTGAAGCTTTGTCCTGCCGTCCTCTGTGCTCCACCCACACCTAAGAGAGCTCTACAGTGGTGCCGAAACCCGGGAAAAAGGTGGAGCACCAACCCAGCAGCCCCATGGAATCCTCCCTGTTCACGGACCTGGTCCACGCCCTCGCCACGGCTCAGCAAAGCCAGCACCAGGAGCTCATCACGCTCCGAAAAGAACAAGAGCGGCGCTTCGAAGCCCTGGTGCTGGCCCAGCAGGAAGATCGCGAGGCGTTCCGGCATCTCCTCGCATCGGCGGGGTCCACCAACATCCCGGCCACGGGCCTGTCTCCCCTCACCGTGACCAAGATGGGCCCGCAGGACGACCCCGAGGCGTTCCTCGCATTGTTCGAACAGGTCGCCGAAGCCTCGGCGTGGCCGATGGAGCAGCGCGCGGCGCGCCTCCTCCCCCTCCTGACGGGAGAGGCGCAGCTGGCCGCGCTACAGCTCCCCGCCGACCGCCGGCTGGCCTATGCGGACCTTTGCCGGGCCGTCCTCCAGCGCGTGGGGCGCACACCAGAACAACAGCGCCAGCGCTTCTGCGCGCTGCGGATGGAGGAAGTCGGCTGGCTGTTCGCGTTCGGCCAGCAGCTCCGGGATGCCTGCTGGCGGTGGCTGAGGGCCGACGATCGCGACGCCGAGGGAATCATCGATCAGGTGGTGCTGGAGCAGTTCATCGCCCGCTTACCAGCCGGAACCGCGGAGTGGGTCCAGTGCCACTGCCCGGCGTCGCTGGATCAGGCAGTAGGACTGGCGGAGGATCATTTGGCGGCTGTTCCGGCGGCAGGACAGCCGACGACGTCTTCTCTTCTCTCCTCTTCTCTCTCTCTTTCTCCCCTCCCTTCTGTGTCCCATCCTCGCCCCATTCCCCCACCACGGAGATGGGGGCCGGCTCCACCCCAGCCGGCCCGCCGCACCCGTGGTGCCCTCTCGTTTCTCCCTTCTGTGTCTGTCTCTCCCCCCCTCAGGTGAGTGAGCCCCAGAGCACCGGTGCAGAGGGAAAGCCTGGGCCGGTTTGCTGGCGCTGCGGGGAGCCAGGCCACCTGCAACAACAGTGCGCAGCAATGGAGGTGGGCGTGGTGGTACGGATCCCCGATGCACCAGAGGCTGCCCTCGATCGGGCCGGAGCGTATCGCATACCGGTGAGTGTCCAAGGGGCTAAATATCAGGTGTTGGTGGATTCGGGTTGCAATCAGACCTCGATCCACCAAAGCCTGGTGCAAGACGAGGCATTGGGGGGAGCACAGGGGGTGAAGGTGTTGTGTGTGCACGGGGATGTTCACAGCTACCCTTTGGTGTCGGTCCACATATTTTTCAGAGGGGAAAAATCTATAGTGAAGGCGGCGGTTAATACTCGCCTTACCCACTCTTTAATTTTGGGGACTGATTGGCTGGGATTTCGGGGTTTAATGATGCGCCTAGTAAAGAGTGGGTCCTGCCATTTGACAGGGGGAGGTCCCGGTGTCGCTTTGGCTGGAGCTGCTGTCGCAGAGCCGTCTACGTCATCTCCGCGACAGAGTGAGGAGCCGCCGGCATCCTCCTCTTTCTGTTGGGGAATCCCTTGCGGATTTCCCATTAGAACAATCGCGAGATGAGACTCTGCGACATGCATTTGACCAAGTGAGAGTAATTGATGGTCAAACACTCCAGCTGAGCGCCACCCTGTCCTTCCCCTATTTTTCTATTATGAAGGATAGATTATACTGAGTGACGCAGGACACTCAGACGAAAGAGTGATTCACACAGCTGTTAATTCCAAAGAGCCGCCGGGAATTGGTATTTCAGGTGGCTCACTTTAATCCCATGGCTGGACACCTAGGGCAGGATAAGACACTAGCCCGAATAATGGCCCGATTCTATTGGCCAGGGATTCGCGGCGATGTCCGTAGGTGGTGTACGGCGTGCCGCGAATGCCAGTTTGTAAATCCAGCGGCCATTCCAAAAGCGCCTTTGCGCCCCCTACCATTAATCGAGACCCCGTTCGAAAGAATTGGGATGGACCTCGTCGGGCCATTAGATCGGTCAACACGAGGGTACTGCTTTATATTAGTTCTGGTGGACTATGCAACGCGATACCCGGAAGCGGTGCCTCTTCGCAATATCTCAGCATGCAGTATTGCGGAGGCCCTCTTCCACGTCATGTCCCGAGTTGGAATCCCGAAAGAGATTCTGACTGACCAAGGCACCTCGTTTATGTCACGAACACTGAGCGAACTGTATGGGCTATTAGGTATTAAGCCGATCCGCACCAGCGTTTATCACCCACAAACGGACGGTTTAGTTGAACGGTTCAATCGCACCCTCAAGAATATAATTAAAAAATTCGTAAGTGAGGACGCACGTAACTGGGATAAATGGCTCGAACCCTTGTTATTTGCAGTGCGAGAGGTCCCCCAAGCCTCCACGGGGTTCTCCCCATTTGAATTGTTATACGGGTGTAAGCTGCGCGGCATTTTAGATGTGCTGCGAGAAAATTGGGAGGAGGTACCTCACACACATCACATCACATTATCTCTAGCCGCTTTATCCTTCTACAGGGTCGCAGGCAAGCTGGAGCCTATCCCAGCTGACTACGGGCGAAAGGCGGGGTACACCCTGGACAAGTCGCCAGGTCATCACAGGGCTGACACATAGACACAGACAACCATTCACACTCACATTCACACCTACGGTCAATTTAGAGTCACCAGTTAACCTAACCTGCATGTCTTTGGACTGTGGGGGAAACCGGAGCACCCGGAGGAAACCCACGCGGACACGGGGAGAACATGCAAACTCCACACAGAAAGGCCCTCGCCGGCCCCGGGGCTCGAACCCAGGACCTTCTTGCTGTGAGGCGACAGCGCTAACCACTACACCACCGTGCCGCCCGAGGAGGTACCTTCACAGAGTAAAAACGAAATTCAGTACGTTATGGACCTGCGCGCAAAACTCCACACGCTCACCCACCTAACTCAGGAGAATTTGCGGCAGGTCCAAGAACGGCAAGCCCGCCTGTACAACAAGGGCACGCGCCTTAGAGAGTTCACTCCGGGAGATAAGGTACTCGTACTGTTGCCCACGTCGAGCTCCAAATTAATCGCCAAGTGGCAAGGACCCTTTGAGGTCACACAGCGAGTCGGGGACGTCGACTATGAGGTGAGGCGAACGGATGGGGGGGGCGCTACAGATCTACCACCTCAATCTGCTTAAACTCTGGAACGAGGAGGTCCCCGTGGCGTTGGTGTCGGTAGTTCCGGAGAAGGCGGAGCTCGGGCCGGAGGTTCAAAAAGGGACATTGGCATCACGTACCTCTCCGGTCCCCTGTGGAGACCACCTCTTCCCGACCCAACTCACGGAGGTCGCCCAGTTGCAGGCCGAGTTTTCGGATGTGTTCTCGCCCCTGCCCGGTCGCACTAACCTCATAGAACACCACATAGAGACGCCCCCGGGGGTGGTAGTGCGTAGCCGCCCTTACAGGCTACCCGAACACAAAAAAAAAGGTGGTTCGGGAAGAACTTCAGACCATGCTCGAAATGGGCATCGTCGAGGAGTCCCACAGTGACTGGAGCAGCCCGGTGGTCTTGGTACCCAAGGCCGACGGGTCGGTCCGGTTCTGTGTGGACTATAGAAAAGTCAACGCGGTGTCTAAATTCGACGCGTACCCAATGCCTCGTATTGACGAGCTGCTCGATCGACTAGGCACGGCTCGCTTTTACTCGACACTGGATTTGAAGAAGGGATATTGGCAGATCCCCTTGACTCCATTATCCCAGGAGAAAACGGCCTTTTCCACACCGTTCGGCTTACACCAATTTGTCACACTTCCTTTTGGGCTGTTTGGGGCACCCGCTATGTTTCAGCGGCTGATGGACAGGGTCCTCCGGCCCCACACCACCTATGCGGCCGCATATCTTGATGATATTATTATTTAAAGTAACGACTGGCAGCGGCACCTGCAACACCTGAGGGCCGTCCTTAGGTCGCTGAGGCGGGCGGGTCTCACTGCCAACCCGAAGAAGTGTGCGATTGGGCGGGTGGAAGTACGGTATCTGGGCTTCCACTTGGGCAACGGGCAGGTGCGTCCCCAAATTAATAAGACAGCAGCGATTGTGGCCTGCCCAAGGCCCAAGACCAAAAAGGGGGTGAGACAGTTCCTGGGGCTGGCTGGCTACTATTGTAGGTTTATACCTAATTATTCGGACGTCACCAGCCCGCTGACTGACCTCACTAAAAAGGGGGCGCCAGATCCAGTCCAGTGGACGGAGCAGTGCCAGTGGGCTTTCTCTGAGGTAAAGGCTGCACTGTGTGTGGGGCCACTATTACACTCCCCTGACTTTTCTCTCCCTTTTGTGTTGCAGACCGACGCGTCGGACGGAGGGCTGGGGGTGGTGTTGTCCCAGGAGGTGGAGGGGGAGGACTGCCCCATCCTGTACATCAGCAGGAAGCTGTCGGTGCGTGAGGGGCGCTACAGCACTATTGAGAAGGAATGCCTGGCGATCAAGTGGGCGGTCCTCGCCCTCCGTTACTACCTGCTGGGGCGCCCTTTCACCCTCTGTTTGGACCACACGCCCCTCCAGTGGCTCCACCGCATGAAAGATGCCAACGCGCGGATCACCCGTTGGTATCTGGCACTCCAACCCTTCAATTTCAAGGTGGTCCACAGGCCGGGGGCGCAGATGGTCGTGGCGGACTTCCTCTCCCGTCAATGGGGGGGGGAGTCGGCTGCGGGCCAGACGGGCACCCGGCCTGAGTCGGGCGGTGGGGGTATGTGGCAGCGGGGGCGTGGTCAAGCGCCGGTCTGTGACAGGAGGGCAGAGCCAGTGAAGGTGAGTGGCAGAATCACTACACCTGACGGTAATTAACCTGTGTTTGTGTGTCTTCCCAGTAACCGCGCCCTATTTAAGGAGGCAGAGGGAGAGCAGAGGAGAGCTCTTCCCGGGACAAGAACACAGCGTGTGTGTGTGTGTGTATTTATCTAATAAGAATGATTGTTATACTGAAAAGTCTGGCAATAAAAGCCTGTTGTTCCCTGAAGCTTTGTCCTGCCATCCTCTGTGCTCCACCCACACCTAAGAGAGCTCTACAATCCCCAAATTAACAAGACTGCAGCGATTGTGGCCTGCCCGAGGCCCAAGACCAAAAAGGAGGTGAGACGGTTCTTGGGGCTGGCTGGCTATTATCGTAGGTTTCTACCTAACTATTCAGACATCACCAGCCTGCTAACTGATCTCACTAAAAAGGGGGCTCCAGATCTGGTCCAGTGGACGGAGCAGTGCCAACAGGCCTTCTCTGAGGTAAAAGTTGCACTGTGTGGGGGGCCACTTTTACACTCCCCTGACTTCTCTCTCCCCTTTATTTTGCAGACTGATGCATCGGACAGAGGGCTGGAGGCCATTTTGTCCCAGGAGGTGGAAGGCGAAGAGCACCCCGTGCTGTACATCAGCCGGAAACTATTGATGCGTGAAAGCAAGTACAGCACAATCGAGAAGGAGTGTCTCGCCATCAAATGGGCAGTCCTCGCCCTCCGATACTACCTGCTGGGGCGCCCTTTCACTCTCTGTTCAGACCACACGCCCCTCCAGTGGCTCCACTGCATGAAGGATGCCAATGCGTGGATCACCTGTTGGTATCTCGCCCTCCAGCCATTTAAGTTCGAGGTGATCCACAGGCAGGGGGTGCAGATGGTGGTGGCGGACTTCCTGTCCCATCGGGGGGGAGTCAACTTCAGGCCGGATGGCTCCCCGGCCTGAGTTGGGCGGTGGGGGTATGTGGCAGCGAGGGCGTGGTCAAGCAGCAGTCTGTGAATGGAGGGCGGGGTCAGGGAAGGTAAGTGGCTAAGTCTGCTGTCAGTTAGTGTGTGTGTGTGTGTGTGTGTGTGTGTGTGTGTGTGTGTGTGTGTTTGTTACAGGGATGGAGCATAAAAGGAAAGAGAGAGAGAGCAGAGAAAAGGAGCTCTCTCCCCGACCACGATGCATGTGTGAGTGAGTCAAAGAGTGAGTGAAAGAAAGCTGAAAAGCAAGCTGAAGCTCAGTAAAGTGTTTTGTGTAAACATCAGCTCTCGCCTGCCGTGCTTCTGTGCTCCACCCACATCAGGAACTGTTAGTGTCCCTCCCTGGATTTTGACCCCCTAAAATAAGGGATAATTTGGCATTTTCATTCGGGGTCAAGATTGTATGTTCCTTCCTTTAAGATATAGAACATCTACAGCCATGCAAATACATGAAGGGCATAAGAAGTTGGTCCACAATAGTATGGTGTTAAAGATATGGACAGCTGTGTTGTAGTTTTTTCATAATAAGCACTCTAACTTACTAGAAAATGCACTCATGACTGGGTAAATTGATATTTTTTTCTATTTTTAACATGCTGCCCTTCATACAGATGTTCAAAGCTGATGATGCTCAAATCCTAAAATATACCTCCCAAATTTACAGTACAAGCAAAATAATAAAGATATGGCCATCATAAATGTCTTGGTTTATCGCCCTAATTTTGCTCCAGATTATAGGCGAAAATTGTACAACCCCGATTCCAAAAAAGTTGGGACAAAGTACAAATTGTAAATAAAAATGGAATGCAATGATGTGGAAGTTTCAAAATTCCATATTTTATTCAGAATAGAACATAGATGACATATCAAATGTTTAAACTGAGAAAAGGTATCATTTAAAGAGAAAAATTAGGTGATTTTAAATTTCATGACAACACATCTCAAAAAAGTTGGGACAAGGCCATGTTTACCACTGTGAGACATCCCCTTTTCTCTTTACAGCAGTCTGTAAATGTCTGGGGACTGAGGAGACAAGTTGCTCAAGTTTAGGGATAGGAATGTTAACCCATTCTTGTCTAATGTAGGATTCTAGTTGCTCAACTGTCTTAGGTCTTTTTTGTCGTATCTTTCATTTTATGATGCGCCAAATGTTTTCTATGGGTGAAAGATCTGGACTGCAGGCTGGCCAGTTCAGTACCCGGACCCTTCTTCTACGCAGCCATGATGCTGTAATTGATGCAGTATGTGGTTTGGCATTGTCATGCTGGAAAATGCAAGGTCTTCCCTGAAAGAGACGTCATCTGGATGGGACCATATGTTGCTCTAGAACCTGGATATACCTTTCAGCATTGATGGTGTCTTTCCAGATGTGTAAGCTGCCCATGCCACACGCACTAATGCAACCCCATACCATCAGAGATGCAGGCTTCTGAACTGAGCGCTGATAACAACTTGGGTCATCCTTCTCCTCTTTAGTCCGAATGACACGGCGTCCCTGATTTCCATATAGAATTTCAAATTTTGATTCATCTGACCACAGAACAGTTTTCCACTTTGCCACAGTCCATTTTAAATGAGCCTTGGCCCAGAGAAGACGTCTGCGCTTCTGGATCATGTTTAGATACGGCTTCTTCTTTGAACTATAGAGTTTTAGCTGGCAACGGCGGATGGCACAGTGAATTGTGTTCACAGATAATGTTCTCTGGAAATATTCCTGAGCCCATTTTGTGATTTCCAATACAGAAGCATGCCTGTATGTGATGCAGTGCCGTCTAAGGGCCCGAAGATCACGGGCACCCAGTATGGTTTTCCGGCCTTGACCCTTACGCACAGAGATTCTTCCAGATTCTCTGAATCTTTTGATGATATTATGCATTGTAGATGATGATATGTTCAAACTCTTTGCAATTTTACACTGTCGAACTCCTTTCTGATATTGCTCCACTGTTTGTTGGCGCAGAATTAGGGGGATTGGTGATCCTCTTCCCATCTTTACTTCTGAGAGCCGCTGCCACTCCAAGATGCTCTTTTTATACCCAGTCATGTTAATGACCTATTGCCAATTGACCTAATGAGTTGCAATTTGGTCCTCCAGCTGTTCCTTTTTTGTACCTTTAACTTTTCCAGCCTCTTATTGCCCCTGTCCCAACTTTTTTGAGATGTGTTGCTGTCATGAAATTTCAAATGAGCCAATATTTGCCATGAAATTTCAAAATGTCTCATTTTCGACATTTGATATGTTGTCTATGTTCTATTGTGAATACAACATCAGTTTTTGAGATTTGTAAATTATCGCATTCCGTTTTTATTTACAATTTGTGCTTTGTCCCAACTTTTTTGGAATCGGGGTTGTAATTTTGACCCCCCTCCCCATGCAAACTGGGCTGAAATGAGCTCATAGTTCATCACAGAGACCTATATTTGGGCTTTGGTCATCATATATGTGCATCTATGACTGGAAGAAAAATTATCAAAATAAAAATTTGAGGTGGGAAAACCTTTGCATTTTGGTTGATTTGATATGGAATGACCCTGCCATTTTCCCCTCAGAACTCACCATGACAGCTTTCAGTCACCACCCAGGTGTATCCGCTAGGTGGCAATATAGATAAACTTTTTTCAGCACGTCCTCACGTTCTGCGTAATAGTCAACGTCATCACGCACAGCGCAGCGCAGCGACGGTCAGCTGATTCTTGGTGCGCGAGGAAAGTGTTGTCGTTTCTCTAAAGTCGGCGGACGATGAAGAGCGCGGTAGTTTTCGTTACACTTGCGGTTTTAGCAGGTAAACATTCAGCGATTTAGGACTGATTTTGTAAACGTTGTTAAAATAAAAGGGTGCATATTTATATATCATTGTCTAAACGCGTCAGAGTGTGTCAGTGAGCTGAACTCTTGAGGTTAGCATAGGATGCTAATACAGCCGGCTGAAGGGTTAAATCCCAAATAGCTTCATGTTCACTCTGTAAGTGCACTATATATTATACACGTTATGAGAGAATGCAGCTTACAGCCTGTGAAGTGCACTATATAGTCATTATACAGGGTTTTGGGGATTCAGCCATGTCTTCTCTCAGCTCGATAGGGGTAGATTAAATATTCGTTCTCATATCTTTACTGACGACAAATGCTTTTTAAAATGGACTTTTTTATATTTCAACAATTTGTGAAAAACTGAATGCAATTTTAAACGTTAAAGAGTGAAATATCACCCGCTTTCGGAGCAACGAAACGGATGCGGTGTCACGTGACTGCTCTGATCACATGACGTGCCTTCAGTCAGGCCTGAGCAGGAGCTGCTTTTTTTTTTTCTTTTTTTTTTTAAATTTCCTGGTTTTGTTAAAATGATTTTTTTTATTAGAACCCAATAAGTGATCTGATGTTCTGTTAGCACAAGAACTGGGCCTGTAAGGAGAGAGAGAGACTGAAAGAACTCCTTTAAAGACTACTTTGCTTTTTTGGAAGAGTTTTACCCAGAACATTTTTTGTATTAAGGAGTGCAATTCACACATGGAAATACCTTATACATGAAAAATAGTATATTATACACAGTTCATAAAATTTATCGTATCTAATCAGTCCAATTGCATTAAACTGTAAAAGATTAAGATTGTGTTTTATTTTTTTTTTGCAGGTGTTTTTGGAGACCAGCTGACGGTGCTGCGTAGCCCTCAGTATGTGAACTTCAGGTCAGGACAATGGCCGCTAGCGGGAGAGAAGATCCCGGACCTGGTGGCTCTCACCATGGGCTTCTCCGTCCGTGAGGTATGCAGGATCTAAACTGTTAAAAGTGGACCAACGTTTATTATTCCAGACTTAATCCAGATGTGCTCATGTTGTGTTCATCTCATTTCATAATTGCTTAAATGGTTCAGTGATAACATCAGCATGGATATCTTGTTCAAACTCTGGGGAACTTCTTTTGCTAAAGGTGTTGTGTAACTGTCTCTGTCTTGTTTTGATATCCACATTTCGTATTTGATGAAAGAACATTTCAAATGACTTTTCTTGGAACTAACGTGACCATGTTTGAATTGTCCTTGTGAGATTTAAGTTGATATTTGAGTGATTTGTGTGTGTGTGTGTGCAGGATCTCGAATGGCCAGGCTTAGCGGCAGGTTCCCTGTTCCAGCGTCCTCGTGCCAACGCCCTGATTGCTGTCCGTGGCATTGATGGTTTAGATCTTCCCTCAAACATCTCTTCTTATCCTCTGGAAAATGTAAGTGTCTTAATCCTTAGTGCGTCTTTGGAATATTTTATCTATTCTGTAGAAAAAGGAAGTGACTAGATGTTTTTTGTAAATGAGTGCTCTTGAAAGTTCAACTTCCCCTGCAGTTATTTTAATATTGCACACTTGTGGAATTGAACTTCCTTTATTTTACAGTCATGAGACTCTCGGCATGGGTGCCTGTAGATTCCCCCCTTCTGTGTCTTATTAACTTCCCCCCTGCTCTGTCTCATCTCAGACGGTGCCGTTTACCCTGGACAGCGTTGCAAACTCCATCCACACTCTGTTTGCTGAGAGCACACCTGTGGTTCTGCAGCTCGCCCCCAGCGAGGAGGTAAACACTCCTGCTGCAGTGTGTGCAGATCTAACACATGCGTGTGTGCACACACGCTGCACATGGCCTCCTGTCTCGACTTAACTGCTTACCTCACTCTGGTTTTTCGTGGAACAGAACTATAAAGAAAAAAAACCCCGATACTGGAAATAAGCAGTGGAAAACAAACACTCGGTGGATGAACACAGACACGGATCTAACGATTTGATTTTTGTGCACGTTTTAAAAATGAGGTGTTCTTGCGTAATATCTCCTCCATGGCTGCTCAGTATTAGACAACTTCCTGTGGTCGGAAAATTTGGTTTCAGACAATTCAGTGACACAGAAAAAAGAAAACCTGTATGTACAAGTAAGCGATACCGAAAGCAAATCATTCTGTGCTGCTCGTTTGTGGGCGTGTCCTGTTTTTCGTTTTTGCTCAGTTACTATGATTTCACTGGGAGCTGCGAACTAGTAAGCAAATGTCGTATCCATACGAGTTAGCTCCAGACCGCATACTAAAAATAAGTCTTTTTATGTAAATTGAACCTTGGCATGAATGTGCGTCCCTGAACGATCAGATCACGTGTGGACCAGTGAGACACACCGCCACTCAGACCTGGCATTATGAATTGAGTCTCCTATGTTGGCCGTGCCACGCGTATGTTGCATGACTCGACACACTCTGCCCACATCATGTTGCGAATCAGCATCACTGAAAATGAACGACCTGTTTCAGCTCTGTTTTGCGCTGGGTGGAGCGTACGGTTACCATAAGGTTAGAGTGGTTGCCATAGAAACAGGCTTGATGTTTGACATTGACTGTTCTTAGTAAGTTAGACTCCTTTGGCTGATTTGAAAATTTAGTTTGTATGCAGTTGGTGCATCTTAAGTTTCGGTGCAGTCGCCCCTTGAACTCCGGGTCATGGATGCTGTGGCATCGCGACGGTTCAAGTCTGTGTTCTCTCAAAACATACTGTTATGACAAAAAGGGGACATAAACACAAGTGTTTTATATTTATTATAGATTTAATAAGTTTGTTAATGCTCATTCTGTGTATGTGTGTGTAGAGGCTGTACATGATGGGCATGGCCAACACAGTATTCGAGGATTTGCCCGTCACTCTACAGCAGATCCGCGCTCGTCTCTCGCAGGAGGGATCGGTCCTGCCTTCACTCCCACTCAACTCGCTGAGCCGGAACAATGAGGTAACACACACTCAAACTATCTCACTGATGTATTTACTGTTCATATTTCCTGCTATTGCGTCCATGTTAAATCATATTAGGACTAAAAAAATTAAATCCCAGAATCCAAAAAGACCCTTTTGTTCACCAGCATCATGGACTTGTGAACAGAAGTGTAAGTGAAGATGGCTGTGTGTCTAAAGTTTTAAAAAATTTTATTTATTTTTTTTGAAGTTAACACGAGCTTAAAGACTGGAATGCTACGTCTTTTTGAATATATGTTTAATGGAACTTTGAGTGGTATTTAAACATCAGACTGCGTTCTGATTATTTTTATTATTTATGGACGTTATTTAAAAAAAATGTCATTTATTTTGTGTTTTCTTGTCCAGGCTGATCTGCTCTTCCTGTCTGAGATTCAAGTGTTGCATGATATTTCTGCTCTGGTAAGTTAACATCAGAGACTCTAGTAACTACTACAGCCATCTGGTGCGGATTTAAGGCCCCCCCTCAAAAAAAAAAAGTTTTAGTATTGCAGATACTGAGATATGCCCACCACTTTTTATTATAGGCTTTAAAAAAATTGTTCTGTGGGATTGAGTTGGAGTTTATGGTATACATTTATATTTAATAGTAGGTCCCAGCTTAGGGTTTTTTGTTTTGTTTTTTTCGCTCGTGACACAAATGCAGTGAAAAGCGAGCTGGGTGAGTCCTGTTGGATTTTAACAGGGCGTGGGAGCTTCGTGCATCAACATAAGTGTCTGTGGGAAATGAGGCCGGACCGGCGGACACTGACTGGTAATTTTCACATTTGTCCATCTGTATTTCAAAAGCATCAAACCAGATGGCCCATGAAAAGATGCAGAGATATGTCTAATCTAATTTTATTCCAAACGTTACACTGGGTGAATACATTGTCGTAACACGGCCTGTGATTGGCCGATTGCAGATGCTCTTGATGAATGACAAGTCACTTCTCATCAGCGAGTAGCAGAGCATTCTAGTATGACACCACACGACGCTGTGATCAGCTGGGTAGGTTTACCACTAACATTAAAATAAAATAGACTACTACAGGTTTTGGATCCTGACAAAGCCCCCCCCCAAATACTTTCTAGACATGGAACTGACCTGTGTGTGCTATTGTTTTCTTGGGTAGAACTTTAAACGTTTTTCTTGAACCTTCTGACGTTTTCTTGTAAATTATATTCAGTTTGTAGTGTAATCAACAACTGTCAAGTGTAATTTGGCCTTTGAAGATGATAGAAACGTGCCTGGAAATAGCTGAGAAGTACCTCTAGGCATCTAAAGCCCTTCAGCTTCCGGGGCCTGAAGGTGGGCCCCGGACCCCTGGCTGCATTGTTCTGGGCCTTTGGCCCGTCATTCGGACAGACTGAAACTTGGGTGGATAGAACATTTCAGACTTGTCTGTCCTGTGACAGTCTGCTTAAAATTCCTTATTTCCCCACACTGTAATAACATCCTGTATTCCTGGACTGCGCTGTAGACTCCATGTAAAGGGTGTGTGCCATCCTTTTGTGTTTATGGTATCGTTAACACGCATGTTCACAAGCCAAAATGATAAGACGCTGCAGCAGGCTGACTGCACACACACACCTGTCAGTTGCCTGGCTACTGCTCGTATTCATTAACAGGGTCTCCTTGCACTCACTCTACCCTGTGTATGTACGTAGTACACGTGCTGTTTTGGGGCGGAGCCTCGCTTTGATTTTTACAACAACAGCTGGATGGGTCTATGAGAGATGTTGATTTTTGCAACAGCTCTGAAGAAAATCTGCTTGAAATCCTCTGAGTCTTGGGAACTGAGCCTCTGGCTGTGAATGAAACACTGATCACCTCTCTCCTTCTTCTGTCTGTCCCTCCTCCTCTCTCTAGCTGATGAGACACAAGCACTTGGCTAAGGACCAGGCTCCTGATCTGTTCTCTCTGGAGCTGGCTGGGATGGAGGAGCTCACCCGGCGCTACGGCCCGGACTCCCCTCAGTTCCAGGACGCCCGGCAGATTCTGGTAGCTGCGCTGCAGAAGGTGAAAAACCACACCACACGTTTTCAGCAAACAGATCCTATTGCATGTGGTTAAATGGGGGAAACTCTTCCTAAACCTGCACCTGTGCACCATCACGTTCACCACAAACACCTTTTGAAAGTGTCAGAAAAGAGTAAAAAAAAAAAAAGTTGTAAACTGACTTTCACTTGCGTTGAGGCTCTGTAGCAACGTCACTTTTGCACACATTGCATATATAAATAATACACATTTGTATACAGCTGTAGTAAACACGTTTTAGTGATGGCAGCAAATACAAATCTCGGATTGACGAGGAGAGATTTAACGGCAGTAGTGACGGCTTATATTTTACGTCATTAAACCCTTTCTTCATCTCCATCATGTTCTCTAGTTTGCTGATGACGTCTTCGGCGTTTATGGCAGCAACGCGGTGGTGGAGGTGGTGACGGTGAAGACGTTTGAGACTCCGCTAACCAGGAAGTCGCGCTCCATCCTGGAGGCTAAGCAGATTGTGAGTTTTTAAATTCAGCACTTTTGATGTCTGCATATTTGCATGATGCTTTACGCAGGGTCACGGTGTTCACACGAGGGTCTGTTAAGAAGGAGACGTGTTTATTTTCAGCTGTGGTCATAAGCACTATTTCTTTTACCAGAAGCTAAAACACTCGGCCAGATCACGCTGCCTTCTAGACTGAAGGACTAGTGGAAATGGACATGATGGCTTTATAGATTTGGATTTCTAAAATTGAAATTCAGTGTTAAATTGTTAGCTCCTGTACTGCACTTTCTCCTTTAGTGAAACTTAAACGCTTTAAAGAATTAATCTCTTGTTATGAAGAGCCATATGAAGGCTGGGTGTTTTTTGTTGTTCTGCCCCTCATCACGTGCATCAAAAACATGTGACGTCCTTCGCAGCTGTATTTTCACTGCTCTGAACTTTATCCACCATGACCCATTTGACTTTGCTAAGATTCAGGATGTACAGTGGGGCAAAAAAGTATTTAGTCAGCCACCAATTGTGCAAGTTCTCCCACTTAAAAAGATGAGAGAGGCCTGTAATTTTCATCATAGGTACACTTCAACTATGAGAGACAGAATGGGGGGAAAGAATCCAGGAAATCACATTGTAGGATTTTTAATGAATTAATTGGTAAATTCCTCGGTAAAATAAGTATTTGGTCACCTACAAACAAGCAAGATTTCTGGCTCTCACAGACCTGTAACAACTTCTTTAAGAGGCTCCTCTGTCCTCCACTCGTTACCTGTATTAATGGCACCTGTTTGAACTCGTTATCAGTATAAAAGACACCTGTCCACAACCTCAAACAGTCACACTCCAAACTCCACTATGGCCAAAACCAAAGAGCTGTCAAAGGACACCAGAAACAAAAATTGTAGACCTGCACCAGGCTGGGAAGACTGAATCTGCAATAGGTAAGCAGCTTGGTGTGAAGAAATCAACTGTGGGAGCAATTATTAGAAAATGGAAGACATACAAGACCACTGATAATCTCCCTCGATCTGGGGCTCCACGCAAGATCTCACCCCGTGGGGTCAAAATGATCACAAGAACAGTGAGCAAAAATCCCAGAACCACACGGGGGGACCTAGTGAATGACCTGCAGAGAGCTGGGACCAAAGTAACAAAGGCTACCATCAGTAACACACTACGCCGCCAGGGACTCAAATCCTGCAGTGCCAGACGTGTCCCCCTGCTTAAGCCAGTACATGTCCAGGCCCGTCTGAAGTTTGCTAGAGAGCATTTGGATGATCCAGAAGAGGATTGGGAGAATGTCATATGGTCAGATGAAACCAAAATAGAACTTTTTGGTAAAAACTCAACTTGTTGTGTTTGGAGGAGAAAGAATGCGGAGTTGCATCCAAAGAACACCAGACCTACTGTGAAGCATGGGGGTGGAAACATCATGCTTTGGGGCTGTTTTTCTGCAAAGGGACCAGGACGACTGATCCGTGTAAAGGAAAGAATGAATGGGGCCATGTATCGTGAGATTTTGAGTGAAAACCTCCTTCCATCAGCAAGGGCATTGAAGATGAAACATGGCTGGGTCTTTCAGCATGACAATGATCCCAAACACACCGCCCGGGCAATGAAGGAGTGGCTTCGTAAGAAGCATTTCAAGGTCCTGGAGTGGCCTAGCCAGTCTCCAGATCTCAACTCCATAGAAAATCTTTGGAGGGAGTTGAAAGTCCGTGTTGCCCAGCGACAGCCCCAAAACATCACTGCTCTAGAGGAGATCTGCATGGAGGAATGGGCCAAAATACCAGCAACAGTGTGTGAAAACCTTGTGAAGACTTGCAGAAAAGGTTTGACCTCTGTCATTGCCAACAAAGGGTATATAACAAAGTATTGAGATGAACTTTTGTTATTGACCAAATACTTATTTTCCACCATAATTTGCAAATAAATTCTTTAAAAATCAGACAATGTGATTTTCTGGATTTTTTTTCCCTCATTTTGTCTCTCATAGTTGAAGTGTACCTATGATGAAAATTACAGGCCTCTCTCATCTTTTTAAGTGGGAGGACTTGCACAATTGGTGACTGACTGAATACTTTTTTGCCCCACTGTATGCAAGGGTCTTTTTAAAAAAGCATGCATGCAATACCTTGGGGAAAAAAAAGGGCCTCAGAGTCCGCCCTCACCAAAGACCAGCCAGGGAGACAAACACACAGTTTAACACTTAAAACGCTGGTTCTGGATCCACACAAGCCTCGTTCCTATTTAATCACAAACTGAACAGGATTTAGTGTATGTAATGCCTTACAATGAATATTACTAGTAACAACCAAAATGAATTAGTTAAAGCAGGGGGGAGAAATTATCAAGCACAAAACTATCGATAAATCACGGATAAAGGCAGCCTTGCCTCAGGGTTAATCTCGCATGACGTCACGTGTGGAAACCTGGTTATCTGGGTCAGTTCGGTTCATCTGACGCCGTGCTTGTTTACGTGCTGAAATTGGACATTGTTGTTGGAATCTTACAAAAATAACGATGGGAAAGCACTGCGTTGTGTTTGGATGTTCAAATCCCGATACAACAGGACATTCGGTTCACAATTTTTTGAGAAATGCTTCTCATCCAAAGCAACAGTGGGTGAGGTTTGCAAACAAAGGGGGCAGATTTCGTGTCGCCGACTAATAATAAATCTGATTCATCAAGTGTCCATCACCACCAGAGCGACCACATGGGAATTACTAGAGCAAAAAAGAAACCCATTTATTTAATAAATGACATTTGGACAGTTTGTCAATTCCCCTATCATCACTTCATATCTTCAATAATTACACTGAATAAGTGTACGTTTTAAAGATTATATTTCTGTATTTATTGAGGTACATGTAAATATTTTCCCGATTATTTTGCATCGGCCATCTTAGAATAAAAATCCACAAACCATCTGTGATTCCAGTTCTCTCTGGCTGGTGGTGCGCTATCGGTGCTGAGTGGGACTGTCGTGAACTGGCAGTTTCTTGTCTTGGGGGTTTGAAAAGAGAACCATTTACTCTGGAATATCCTTGATCATTATCTGCCCCTTCAGCCGACATATAAGAATCCCAGTCACTATCAGAATTCTCTCCAAAACCTGATTCCATATCGGGACTGGTCTAACCACTGCTGCACACATGAACAAAATCGATACCTGGATTGTTACACACGTGACGTCACGCACCCCTTCAGAATCAGAAGATTCCGTGAAATCGTCTGATCTTATTGATTTTCCATTAATTTATGGCCTTTTGGATCTGCTGTGGTTTGAAAACACATGGTCAGTCAACATAATGATTGTTGCTTTGTATGAGGGGAAAAAAGTGTGGTTTAGGGACATTATATTCACTTTAATACTTAAACTGCATATTTCTGCAATTATTTATATATAAATGATTTATTGTGTAGAATATTGAAACTGATTTCCAACAACTTGCACTTTTATCGTTTCTTCACTGTGTACGCTGAGCTGTGGGATTCTATGTAGGTAAATCTTTCCTTCTGAGCATTTAGGCTGCTGGGCCATAGAAGGTTCACGCTGCACGCTGCATGCTGCACACTACACGCTACACGCGTGTAAAGAAAAGTGGACAAACGTAGCATGACTTGCTCTGGGCCATAGAACGGCGTGCACGCTGCACACTTCACGCGTGAAGCATGAAATGAACATGCACACTTTTTTCTAGGCGTGAAGACGGAAATTCCAGTCAATGCATGCGGTCACCGCCGCGCCAGCCAATCAGAACGGGTCTAGGGAGATAACTCTATGCTTTCAGGGGAAAACTTCAGAAAAAATATAATTGAATGGTATAATTGAAAAATAGTTCTTCATCGGGATTGTCAAGCAGATTATAGAATGTTCGGTGAAATTCACCACGGGTTTCTCTCAGAAGGAAGTGTTCTCGGCTCCAAATTCTGTACCTTTTTCTCTTCCTCTGTCTCAGTAAAAGCAGAATGAGGCAATCGTCCTCATCCGAAGAGTCCATATTGTTGGTTATTGTTGTATTACTCGGTCAAAGTAGAACAGACGCAACACGTGAACATCCAAGCATGAAGTTTAATGGCCCAGGGTCCGGTTCTTCACGTGAACGTGCAGCGTGCAGCATGCAGCGTGCAGCGTGAACCTTCTATGGCCCAGCAGCCTTAGAGATTAGAAGATTAGGCATGTGCCTGGAGGAAGAGCCTTGTGGTTTAATGCACCAGATACAAAACCGCTGAACTTGCTTGCCACCGAGCCCTACGCTGAAGCAGCAACACAATGCCAATGTAAACTGACTAGCGAGACTCCAGAACCAGTGGAATTAAGCATGTAGCTCATGTGACCTTAAAGGAACAGTGAATAAATACCTGCCTGGGGTATCTGAAAGGTCAGACAACTGCTGCTCACCACTAAAGGAGGCTTAGCTATGTCAAATGTGTATTTTGTGGCTTCGTCAGAGTGGGACTGACTTCTGCGATAAATGGTGCGGCTCACCGACAAACCCAACTCCAGGACTTTCCACATCGCGGCCGAGCGCGTCTCACTTTCCTGTCATAACTCTGGGAGGAGTTTCGCTGGAGGTTATCAGGCAATGACGGGATATGCACACGTATTAAAATACTCCTTGTGATTCATATAAACACTTCCGAGACCACCCGTCTCATTCAATATTCATTGTTACACTGAAAGCATTTCGCAGATACTCTGACAATAACGGGGTATGTGACCATGGTCCTGGAGCAGAAAGGGTTAAGAGGCTTGCTCAAGGGCCCGACAATGGCAGCTTGTCAGTGCTGGGGCTTGAACCCATGACCTTCAGGCCTGAGTTTCCCAAAAGCATCACAGCACAAAGATCATCGTTAAATGGTAGAGCGAGCATCACAATGAACACTCGTTCTCCTAGTAAAGATGCTCTTAGCATTAAGAGGCTTTTGGGAAACCCACCCCAGAGTCTTAACTGTTGAGCCACATGAAGATATTTGGGTGGAGTTACAAAATGGCGTCAGCCATCAATTTGTCAAATCTAATAACCACAGATGTGTTGACTTCGTACCACATTGCGGACAAAGATATGAGTTTCAGCCACAAAGAGCTGTATGACTGCTTATGCGTGTTTTAAGGTTTGCGCTCAAACACATTCAGTGGTGCTGTGTGTCGCGTTCCTGCTTGAGCGACCTATTGAATCCTCCCTTGTGCTGTTTCTCCCGTGTAGTGATAGTAAGCAGGAAACACAGCTTTAATGGTGGCGTGTAGCCGTTACACAGCCAATAGTGCCAATACTTTTAATCATCTTCAAAAATAAGTGAGTGCGCGCAAGCAGTCATGCAGTGTTTTTTGTGGCTGAATCTTAAATACCTTTGTGTGCTATATGTGAGGTCAACACGTCTGATTTACATTTGACCAATCAATGGTCTGTACTGTTTTGTAGCTCCGCCCACACGTCCCTGCTCAGCTTGCACAGTACTTTGAGAGGAAGCGTCTTATCTTCTCATCTCATTAATTGCCTTTAGTCGTACTAATCATGGCAATGGGTGGTTGATTTAAACTTTGGCAGCCAGTATGTTGGCATTAACCAGATTCAACACGAGTGCTGAAAGGTCTCCTTGCATCGTTTTTTCATTAATTGTGCGGTGGTCTCTAGTATGAATGAATGCCCTGTGAGCCGGTTTTGGTGAAAAAAAAAAAAATGCTGTGGTTCTCCTGTTTCAGGCTGTTCTAGTTTGGTGGAGGAGTGGGTGGCGGGAGAACGACAGGATTTCAGCTCTTACTCATTAATATTCATGACATGTAAACGTGTTACCTCTGATTGGCTAACAGCACTGTGACGCTACCTCCAGTGGGTCAGAACAAGCGGATGTGGGTGTCTTACTACGGCGAGAGAGAAGGAACAAACCGCAAAGGGAAAAATACCGCGCGCTGACGTTATTGAGGTGCGACACGAGGAAATAAGAAAAATTCAACAAATGTTCAGGTTTTTACTGAACAAACAAATGAATAAAATGAACAAGTGACTTAAAAAAAAACGTGGGTGTCTTTGTAAAAACTGTTGATTGGCTATTATGGTCTCGACGTCGATGTTTTGACCAATAACAATGTAGATGATACGAATTTTACATCACATTCAACGAGATTTAAACGAGACTAAAGATGGCGACTTACAAATAATGTGTAAACATCGTTGGAATTAATAAAGTTTGAACAGCATGAAGGAACATACCCCAACCCCCCGAAATTAATAAAAAAAAATTCTCAACGGATTTGGCGTAATATAAAAAGGTGGTTTTTACTCAGAAAAAGCGGAAAACTCTCATCCCTGCCGAGCTTGTGACCATGTCATGCATGCTAACGTGGAGAATATGAACATGCTATTTTGTAACAAAAACCTTCGAACAAAAAGTTCATGTTTCGCTTACAGCTTGTGAGCTGGTGGTCGATCGTGTTGACGGTACAGATCCAGGGATTAAAAACAACCTCGAAGCAAAACCACTACTGAAGGCACCGAAGTTTGAAAAGTCACTGTGGTTGAAATGATCAGAACACAGCACTAACGCTGCATTATACTTCGCTGGTGGTGTTCCAAAGATAAATTCCAACCATTTCTTCTTCACCTCTTCTATCTTGGGCAAGAAATGCAATGTTGATGTCTTACTGCCACAAATAACACAGGCACAAACTTGTTCAGACATGTTTTCAACTTGCTGTTAGGTCCTCTTCGTTAGCTACTGACGAGATGGGCTCTGCTCAGTGTTGCCAGATACTGCTGACGTTTTCCAGCCCAAAATATGTTCAAATCCGCTAAAATGCACTTAAAACCGCCCAATCTGGCAACACTGGCTCTGCTATCTCTCCTTGCGCTTAAATCTGAACTTCCTTCCCGTGGGCGGTCGCAAGCCAAGGTGGGCGAGGCCATGACTACTAATTTACGAAGTGACGCAAGATCGTATGGCTTTTTCTGATTCGCTCGTTTTTCCGACTATTTTCTTTCATAAGCTAATACAGGGAATGGGAGTAGAATTACATTTTCGCGTGCAGCATGCATATGCAATTGGGAGTGAACTATGGTATTTCAAAAAGAGCCAGTATTAAACGTTTTTGGTGGAAGGGCACCTTTAATTTAACGCAGTGAATTACTGAAACGAAGCACGATCATGGGTACTTTGCGCAGTGAGGTTCAAGTGGTTCCCAGAGCTCAAACATTTACACCTCTCACTAGCCACAAAGCTAGGAAGTAACGAGTGAGCTGTAAATAGAAACATTGGTCAGAGCGTGCTAACCCCCAGCAAGCAGCTCTCACAAACAAGCGCACTCGTTTCTCTCCATCCTCTGTTAACATGTGAAACCCACACCAAAGCTGACCTCGTTTCTGATTTATAAGACGCAGAAGCTTGCACACAGTCAGACGTGTTCACTGCACAGTGTGTTAATTACAGCCATGATGGACTGAGCCCATGCACACAGACTGTCCAACACGTGGTCAGTGCAGCACCATGAGAAACTGCTTCGAGTTTCAAAACGCTTATTGCAACACGCCGCCCGCTATTTAGAGCTTTAAGATGAATGCACCCTTTTTGATATCGTTCTAGGTGATAAGCGCACTCTGCCTTTTTGGTAAATCAGAGCATCTTCTTTTTAAAACCAAAAGAGGATTAGTAAAATAAAACCACGTTGCCCCGTATTAACCCCAAGTGTTTGTGATTGACTTGTTTTGGTTCCAGAGTAACCCAGGAAGCCCCTACAATCTGGCCTACAAGTACAACTTTGAATACGCTGTCGTGTTCAACATCGTGCTGTGGCTCATGATCGCGTTGGCTCTCGCCGTCATCGTCATCTCGTACAACTTGTGGAACATGGACCCGGGCTACGACAGCATCATCTACAGGATGACCAATCAGAAGATCCGCATGGACTAATCACGCATTACATTCCGTCACAGTGTTGTGTGTAGACAGGTTTCTCACTTCCATTCCTCCCATGCGTATGTGTATATATCGCTCTGAAATTTCAGTTTGTGAATAAGTAGGATGAAGAATATTTATTGACCCCTGCTGTTTTGCTGAAAAATCTAAATGAGAACGGGACGCATGTATTTCGCCTTTGTTAATAGCACGCTGGGTGTGGTTTCGTTGAGTAAGTGCACTGCTGTGGAATTGTGTGAAGTCGCTAGTGTCGCAATGGTGTTCTGTGTCGTGTTCCTGCTCGAGTGATATGTTGAATCATCTGTATTTTTGTTTTTATTCCTGATACACTGGACTACATAATATGATGGCGATTGTAGAGAGGTGGGGTGATAAACTAAAATTGCATGTGGTAAAATTTCACCCAGGTGTGATGTTAAAACATGGAGATCACCGACATGATTTTATTTGGAAATAAAAATATACATGCAAAATCAGACAATTGGTTACAACTGAATGTTTATTTTATGACATGTAGTAGTGAGTCACGGTGACAAAAGAACAAAATGATTGAGGAGATATTTTATGAAATGTGTTTGATCTTGATTAGTTTCTCAGCCCTCCTCCGTCCCCGGCTATGTTCATCTGAAACTTTTTTTTTCCCCTGTTCTCCTCCATCAATCATATGACTGAAGTTCAGCCGAAATAAAACTTGCTGATGAATTACAGATAAAAGTGGAGAATGGCTTCTGGCAGGGTCACATGCTATTTATTGTGAAAAAGGAACTTTGGTTTTCGAGGACAAGCTCGTACCAAACCCACAAACACACTACAGCCCTTTCCCACCAGTCATCATGTCTAAGAATCTGATCTTTTGAAGTGAGAATTCTCAGAAACTGTTATCACTTTTCACTAATATATTCTGGAGAGTTTGTGGTTGAATCACGTGACTTAACATGAATTCTCATGAGTACGACTCAGTGGTGTGTTCAAACGAGCCTGACTCAAAGAATCACTTTTTTTTTAAAACTCATGTTCAGTAAAAGATTAAGAAATGAATGAGAAACTATTCAAAAAGGAGACTCAATACACTTCAGCCACAATTCACACGTAGCAAAGCCCTTTCTGCCACTTCCTCCAAGGCCAGACTGCCTTCAACTCAATCTTGCGCAGTGGCAGTGGCGCAAAAACCACAGATGGGGGGGGGGGAAAGACAGAGCTGAGCACAATGCACAAATCTTTAACAATACCCATATCACAGACTCACAATGTTTAGAGTAATTGTTTCCCAGTTAGTAGGTGAGGTTTCAGTATAATTTCCCATTAAAAGCATTTAATTTAGATTTGCTTCATCTCACCTTGAAACAAAATATTTTAAAATAGTCAGTGTTTAAAAATCTTAGTTGAAAATGCTAATATATTACCTGCATCACTGCTGCAGTTCAAACTTTGGGAGGCAAATCAAAATGGCAGCTTCAGCAAACAAATTCTTACTTTTAAATGAGTGTATACAGGTATTTACTTTAGATCAATTTGTTAAATCTATAACACTAACTATACATTGCTTTACATTGCAGTTAGCCGGCATGGAGACGTCTGTGGTTTCTTCCCAACTTTGTAGCTCAAATGCACAGAAGTCTGAAATGATGTAACTTCCCACACTATCGAGGCCAGTCGAACCGCAGGATAACGGTACCTCAGGGTTTAAACTGAAACACTGTCAGTGCATTCTGGGAAATCTCATGGCCAGCGGGACAACAACGCTCGCCCCCTCCTTCCTTTTTTTATGTTTCTCAAAATGGCTGACATTCTACTCAGAACCCTTAAGTGTCTGAATCGCGACTCACTTCAGTCCAATGACTCACTTATTCAAATCTTCCAGATCGTCTCCTTAAGTGACTCCAGGTTTAATTCACAACTCGAACAGCATCAGAAAAGCACTTTAGGGCTGTTCTATAAATTTAGGCCTTCAAAAAGTCTAAAAAGGTTTGTTCATGCTTGTGAATCAATTCGTCGGATTTTACAAAATGACTTGTGTGAATTGTCCATTACATATCAGTAGCTGTAGGAGCGGGGCTTCTTTCTGCCTGTGATGACCTTCGTGAAGTCCACGTGTTGCGTCGGGTCACGGTTTCGCAGGCTGCAGGAGTGCGTATGTGCTGTTGAGTTCAGTTGTCCTGATGCGTCCTTTCGTCGGTACGTGCTGCACCTGAGCATACTGAAAGGATAATGTGATGCGACTGGATTAATAAATACAACTTTGTCACACATTTAAGATGCAAAAAAAAAAAACAACTTAAATGCAGTGTGTTAATTGTGTGAAAGTGTAGTATGAGCCAGTTCCCTGATGAAACGAGAGCAGAGCTGTCCCGGTGTGTGTGCTGTATGAACACCACAGCACAGGAATTATTAAGTTCTATCGGACAATTCTGTGACTAAAGCCCGGCGCACACGGGTAATTTTTTTTGACGCCAGCGAAAAACTGGTTTGTGTGCGGATATTTGCGATGGTGATTTTTTTTTTGTTCCTTGCGACAGATCGCAGGTATCAAACATGCTTGACAGACCAAAAACAAAATTTTTCAGTCGCTGACTTGTTGCAGAGATGTAAGGTCAAAGAACAATCAGCTGCTTCATGTTGTATGTTTATACTCTCTATTTTTTTTATACATAAGTACATTAAATTACACACTTTGATATTGCAGCATGTGTACAAATCATTAAATGGATGCAATTCTAGTTGAACTAGTAATAGGATTATTTCCAAACAGACACCAAATCTTTTTCAGTTCATATTAATTTATTTATTAACTCTTTATATGAGCAAGTTTCAGTCCTCTAAACCATTTTTAATGAGTGTATTATCCAGTGTTAGCAGAGAAGTACATTTACTTGAGTTCTGTACTTAAGTACACTTTGAGTATCTGTACTTTACTTGAGTAATTTTTTTAAACATATGACTTTAACTTCACTACGTTTGAAAGACAAATATCGTACTTTTCGCTCCACTACATTTCTATCCAGGTCCTCGTTACTCATTCCTATGAAGCAGCTTTGAAAGTGGATGTTTTTTTCTTTTCTTTTCTAAAGCGTGATTGGTTTTTTCACAGCTGACACAGAGAGCCGATCAGTAATCACTAGGGTCACGTCACATCCACAGACTGGATAAAATCAAGATCAGTGAGTTCTCAGCAGCGTTATTTAACACGATCAGTTGATGGCAGAATGGAAGGAGGCGGTTCTTCTGGAGAACGCACGCACTCATGGTCCTACCAAGAACCCATGTTTCAGTTTTCTGTACGGATTAAAGAGTCATTTTGTTTTAATTGTCTTGTTTGCCGAAAACGAACCACATCACAGCCTATAAAAACTCGCTGCCCAATCTGCAGAAGCATATTTAAGTATATAAATGTTTTGTTCCAAGAGAAAGCTTGCAATGAAGTTGTTGGTGCTTTTAGAGCTCGCGATAACGTTGCAATAGCTGTACAGTCTGGTTAGTCAAATGATTTTCTATAGATTTGCCCACCAACTTGCCGTAGCCTTGTCCACGGCTAACAATAACACACAGCTAGTTAACTTGCACACTGTTAGTTAGCATGTAAAAACGGAATTACGCTAACATGAATAACGTTAACTTATCTGAAGTCCTTTCAGAAATATGTTTTACCATAATCTTGCCAAATAAACAGAATGTAGAAATGTGTGTTTAAAGGTTTTTATTCTACAGGTTCTACAAGTTCGTCAGTAAATCCAGTTGGTGTTTCAGAGGCGTTAGGTTTTGTAAGCGTTGTGGCAATAATACAACGACGCATTGACAGAAAATGTACTTTTAATACTTACACTACCGTTCAAAAGTTTGGGGTCACCCAGACAATTTTGTGTTTTCCATGAAAAGTCACACTTTTATTTCCCACCATAAGTTGTAAAATGAATAGAAAATATAGTCGAGACATTTTTCTGGCCATTTTGAGCATTTAATCGACCCCACAAATGTGACGCTCCAGAAACTCAATCTGCTCAAAGGAAGGTCAGTTTTATAGCTTCTCTAAAGAGCTCAACTGTTTTCAGCTGTGCTAACATGATTGTACAAGGGTTTTCTAATCATCCATTAGCCTTCTGAGGCAATGAGCAAACACATTGTACCATTAGAACACTGGAGTGAGAGTTGCTGGAAATGGGCCTCTATACACCTATGGAGATATTGCACCAAAAACCAGACATTTGCAGCTAGAATAGTCATTTACCACATTAGCAACGTATAGAGTGGATTTCTGATTAGTTTAAAGTGATCATTGAAAAGAACAGTGCTTTTCTTTCAAAAATAAGGATATTTCAAAGTGACCCCAAACTTTTGAACGGTAGTGTAAGTATTTTTAAAAGCAAGTACTTCAGTACTTTAACTTAAGTAAAAATTTGACTGGAAAACTTTCACTTGTATCGGAGTCACATTTGTTACATTAAAGTGGATGTCTTCTATTTTTTTTTTTTTTAGTAAGCTGACTTACACTGATGATCTCCAATATCACTGGTGCACTCATCGCTTTGTTAATGTATTCAAAAGTGTAAACGCAAAACTGTACTAAAGCAAATCAGGGCGCTCTATACCATAGATTTTAAAACGTTTTACCAACTTGCATCGCTTTCTCACACACATTAATGCATTTCGATCTGTGCAGCACGATACATCTTTTGCATGTGGGACTTTCCGTCTTCGCAACAATCGACACCGTGCCCACATCTACAGTGACTCAAACACCTCATTTATCTCTTCATGTCAGTGATGAAAAATGAAGAACACTCATAGAAACAGAATCCACAACAGACTTTAGCACATGTCCTGATTGCAGAAGCGTTTTAGATTCACAAAATCATTTTAAGTATTGTTTAAAAAAAAAAGAAGCAAGAGAGTGAGCAGTTATCCTACCACAAGGCTGGCGTCCTGACACAGTTGTAAACCAGGATCTGGAGCTTGTGCTGGAGCTTTTGGAGATCTTCTGCAGTGACGAACTGTAAAAACTAAAATGGAAAAATATGAAGTTAACCCAGCGAGAGCCAGGACTGCATTAGCCTGTCCTTATTATACACATGAACAAGCCCTGTGTGTCAATAACTATTAATAATACATTATATGAATTAGAACACTGATTAAGCAGTGACGCATATCTAGCGGTAAAATGGTAATGTGATATACATTTCTTGTATCCCTGTATAAAGACTAAACACATCACTTAGCCACAGGCAGTTTAGAATTCTAGGCCTATCGGACAGGACAAAATAACACGTTTTAACTACAGAAATATATCACAAGCATGCAATTAAAAAGAGATCACTTTGGCACTTGTAGACCGTCTATCTGAATATGGTGCCCGTGAACCTTTTAGGAATCTCATTTAAGGTCAATAGACAACATGAAGACTATTAGAACAACCAGAAGACCAGATTTGTATTTTCAGTTGTGCAGGAGTAAACTATACTCACACTACATTCTTTATTTTACACGTCATGAGAATATACAGTAAATAAAACCCACCTGTAACTGTAACAGCCAGAGCCAGGTTCATTATTACTGATATGATGAGAATGGGAACGAAGGTTTTCCAGGTTTCTCCAGGTGTACTGACTGACTGATTCTGCCTCTGCTCAATTTTACACCCCTGATTCTCTGGAAACAGTTTGAAAAACAACAAATAGTTTGGACGTTAAACAAACCACATTAAACATGTTTTGTCAAGTAAGTTTTATATCAGACGTGGTTGAAGGTCTGGGGGTTCTCAAACTTTTTACAGACTTAAATTCCACAGACGCCTGCAATATAAATTTAATTCATTTTACACTCCTAAGGCCCAAGCTGTTTTTTTACATGCATTTTTTTTATTTCTCTTTGCTATTTGGGCTTATTAGAACCTGATTAGAATAAAAACTAAGCATCATCTTTTGATAAGATGTACTTTTAGAGAAAAAGTATGTCTACATATGTGGATTCTTGTTCCGAATTTCCATAAAGTGCTGTCCACGCATGTGACCGCTAAGCCCTAGGAGGTTAAATGTGTACAATAATATTTAATCTGTTTCTTAGCACTGTTGAGATTTGTATTATTCAACTTTGCACGGACAAAACCTTTAGAATGAAGATAACAGCTATTCCTTAAGTATGTAACAATGTATCGTATGATGATAAATCACTATACAAATTTATGATGATTCAAATAGATGAAAAAAAATCAATCATGATTATCAGTTTGCATAACCGCAGTTTTTCCTGACTGTAGTTGTGCTGTTCAGACTGCAGAGGATCTACAGTAGCAGATTGTGCAATTGACTGTACAAATAGATTTAAGAAGAAATCGGAGCTCTATTTTTACAGACTGCTGAAAGATTAAAAAACAGAAGCAGCAAATGGAGGAAATACAAATGTTCATACATTTATTAAGAAAAGGCCTATTTGTTCATGTTTTCATTTTTTTTTACAAAAGAAATATTTTAATTAACAGGCTATTATATTTTACTTCAGCCTTTACAAATGTGGGTAAATAATTATTGACTTAAGAAAATGAAAAGTTTTTTTTCTAAACAAAAGTACTATTTAAGTTAAAAAAGAATAGGAAAAACGTTGCTTTTTTTGGTAATAAAATTTTCATTTAAATTTTTTTTAATATCATGGGAAAATCGAATCCTGAACCAAATATTGGGAATCAAATTGAATTATGAATTGAATCATTGCATGCCGACTAGTAAGACAATAATAAATATAACTCCGATAATGGGAGTTGTAATTTAAAAATAATCACATTTTCATTATCACTGACCTCAAAAATCACCCTATAATTTTATAACTAGAAGAAATGTTTGCATTTTTGCCCGGTCTCAAAATAAATTTATCCAAAAACAAATCATTTATACATTCAAATTAAAACAAAAAAGTTGCTTCAATTCAAAACCTGTTCAACACGACTATTAAAGGATATTATTTTAATTTTGGTTGAAATAAACTCACCAGCTGAGTGATTCTGGATGTAAAGTCTGATTCCACTGCTGATGTTGGGAGATGAACCAGTTTGAATACAATAATACACTCCTAATTCATTCATACTGATATTGTGAATAAATAAACTGCTGTTATATTGCAGTGAGAAAGTCTTGCTGAAGGTCGTGTTACTGTATTCTGCCCACAAGGACAGGCTTGAGTAAGAGCGTAATATATTAACTGGAGGTTCTGACGGCTTCATCAGGAACCAGAACACATAATTTATAGACACCTCACACTTTAGAGTCACATTTTGTCCCAAATTCACCGACTTCTCGATGAAACCTTCTGCAGCTCCACAGCACACAAGTAGATCTAGATAAGAAACACACGTTAAAATTATTAGAACACCACACAAATATTTCAGAAGACAAAGTAATGCAGTTACAGGATGGAAAGTTCAAACTGAATCTGAAACTTGTGAATCTACTCACAAACGTGAAGCTGAAAGATCCTCATGATGACATTTGAACGCTGTCCAGAAGCTCGAAACAGCGAGTCTGATTTAGTCAGGAAGCACGCCTGCTGATGTTCAGATGCAGAAGTGTGCGGAAGTGTATGTTGACGTTTTGACCACAACTTTTATCCCCTCCTTCATTCATCTCCTCCACAGTTTAAAGGTGCTTCAAAAAGCAACCTTGCATTAATTCCATCAGTGTGAAATTTTATAAGACTTTACAAAAGAATTCAAGCAAGACAGCAGTCAGATTCCCAAACTGGGTTCATTTTCTACAGCAGCAGCTCTGGGAGGAGTTCAAAATCATTTCTATAGTAACAGGGACTAATACAGAGGACACTCGAGATAATCCAAGGCTAATAATAAACTCATTTAAAATGTGTGTATTAAGCCTCAGGTGGGACGACTTTGTAAAAGGTTGTAAGGTCACTGACACAGGAAAGTTTTAGCACAGAAGAGTTTCACAAGCTGAGTTTTTTTGTCTTAATTCAATTGCATTTTTGTCAAACTGCTGTGGTATTAGAGAAATAAAACTCTTCAGATGGTGCTGTTGGGAACTCTGCTTGATTACACCACCCCATTCTGATTGTTGATTATTGTGTAACAGCTCAACACCAACTGCTTTACTGCTTACTTAGCCATTTACTCTTAGTCATGAATCACAACTATTACAAGTCATTGTTTTTCATTCCCTGTACACATTTACTTCATCTATACACTCAAGTACAGAATCAGAATGGAGCTTTGGATTCATTTGATGAAAATATTTTACTCCAAGTAAAATATCAAAAGGCAAGGAGGTGTGTATTAAAGCTATAGCCATCTTCCATTTTTAAACTTTACACTTGGAGCATCATTATTGATCTACAGGGCAAAATGTTTCCTTTAACTATTTATTTAAATAAAGATTTAATCCACAATCACAACTTGAGAGTGAAAATCAGTCATCACTCCATCTCAGAGTCAGCTGCATGCAGACCAAACCACAGCCTTCTAACAGAAAAGAAAGTGTGATGTTTATAACAGATCTAAAATTTCACCACATTAAAGCTAATTATTCTGCACTAATGTGGAAGACAGACTTATGCTTTTTGATTATCACCCCAAACTGTCCAGATTGGTTTGAGCTGCCAGGAAGGATATAGTAACTCAATCACTCTTTACAACTGTGATGAGCAGAAAAGCATCTCAGTGTGTACAAAACATCAAACCTTGAGGTGGATTAGCTACAACAGCAGAAAACCACATCAGGTTCCACATCTGTCAGTCAAGAACAGGAGTCTGAGGCAATCAAGGGCACAGACTCACCCCAACCGGACTGTTAAGTATCAGGGGGGAGGGGGAAAAAAAAAATCCACCCAGTCTTCAAAATGTTCTGTGTGTTTATGTACAGTGGTGCTTGAAAGTTTGTGAACCCTTTAGAATTTTATTATTTCTGCATAAATGACCTAAAACATCAGATTAAGTCCTAAAAAGTAGATAAAAAGAACCCAGTTAAACAAATGAGACAAAATAATACTTGGTCATTTATTAATTGATAAATTATTTTGAACATGCAAGCAATGAATAAACAGAAAACAAGAAAAGCAAAACAGCATTTGCAACAAGAACACATAAAAAGCCACCAAGTTAGAAAATAAACCAGAAATATAGGTAATATCAAAACAAAAATACAAAACAAGGACACACCAAGAAGTTGAGTTTACATGTCCAAAAAGGAGTGGGCTGAAGCTTATTTAATCCCACCCACTTCAGAAGTCAATATAAGTTGATTATCTAGCATATTTTTTTTATATATATATATATATATATATATATATATATATATATATATATAAATAAATAAATAAATAACCACACACACCATGAGAGGTTGGCTGGCTCTCAGCAGGACCCTTCAATCAGTGCAAGGACACAAAGGTTAAAATAAATCAAGATTTTTAATGTTATGCCAGGAGATTAAACAGAAAAGGTATCTCAAAGTCCAATGTTCAAACGAAGATGGATTCCCAGAAGTCAAACTCAAACAATGTCTCTGGCTTTAGAACAACAAAATTATAGGCAGGTTTCCGTCAGTCCAATATCCTTTTCACAGAACAAACAAAATCTTCTGCCTTACTTTGAGTTCAGTCAACAATCCCTGTAGTCTTCAGCCCAGTGGCAGCCCAAATAGCAGGCATTCGTACCACAGGTAAGTATTTCAGTGCAAAAATCCCTCAGGTAAGAATTCCAGATAAGCAGTTCAATGAATACACCACTCAGCAGGAGAGTCCATGAACCTCGCTCCTCTCTCCTCCACATTCACACTGGGAGTTTTGAGCTCTCACAAAGCCCTCTTGCTCATTAGGCCCTCATTGGCCACAGGTGTGTTGCCATGTTGGGTGCTGAAGGTGAAGTTCCCAACTCCACCACCAGATGGAGTTATAGCTGCTTGTTGTTGGAGCCATCTACGTGTGACATAGCGCCCCTCGACGACGCAGCCTCTCGGGATATCACTATATATGAAGAGTTCAGATGCAAAACCCTCTAAACGCCATCTCCGTGAAAAATGAGTTAAGGATGTTGTGTGAATCCTGGTTACATCTAGTATATGTAAATGAAATATTTTTGTAAAAAAATAAAATAAAAACCACTCCCCGTCTTGTCTAAAAAATCGGTTTAATATCAAACCCCTCTAAACGCCGCTTCGATTTAGCAACAAAAGCCTCTATATTCAACAACCAATCAGAACATCACTTGGACTCGCGCGCTTTAACGCTAGTAAACAAAGTCTCATCAAGGAAGCTGCAACTTTATTCAGAGGGAGATTTTGCGAAATGGCAGATAATACCAACATGGATTACGATGACATGGATGAACCTGTCCTCCAGACAATGAATGGGCGGAGAAAACGTCGAGTTGTTGAAAATCATGTTCGCTATAAAGCGAAAATGAACCGATATAGTGGCGAAAATACTGAAAATGGAATAGCCTGCAATCACAACAGGTTGATGTGCGCTGCGGCAAGCTTAACTCAGAACGACCTGGCATACTTTTAAAAATCAGTTATACACATCTAAAGATAAAGTTGAACAGGACGCTATACTTCTGGCCCACTTGGAGATCATGCCGGTTCAACGGAGGAGGGAACAAGTTGATGATGAAGACAAGAGACGGCAGAGAGACGTGACCATCAAATACTCCGTTCTGAAGGAAGATAAAACAAGGGTTCCTGTCTGCCAGGCGTCTTTCATGAGCATTTTCTGTAAGTACAATACAGAAATAATTTCTGTATTGTAATTTCTGTATTGTAATTTCTGTAAATAATTTCTTCCTTCACGAGTTTGTGCTGTCTCTGCCTAAGTCGTCCATGCCCTGATGCTTGTGTAGGCTAATACAGTAGATCAGTAGACAGTTTTAAATCAGTGCAGTCTGGGGTGGGCGTCCCACCCCTTTGCATACCCCCACCTCAGTACTGTTTCAGTGACCAACACCTACCCACCCCACCACAACCTTGGATACACATCACCATAGACCATAAATGAAATAAAAGAAAAAGAGTTAACTTACGGCGGCACGGTGGTGTAGTGGTTAGCGCTATCGCCTCACAGCAAGAAGGTCCTGGGTTTGGGGCCGGCGAGGGCCTTTCTGTGTGGAGTTTGCATGTTCTCCCCATGTCCGATAATGAGATGAGATGAAGTTCTTCATACTAATATAATGTATGTAGCCTCGAAAAATAAGTCTACCCAGTTAATTCCATTGCTTATTATTTACAGGCCCCCAGGGCCATATTCTGAGTTTCTTTCTGAATTTGCAGATTTTATCTCAGATCTGGTTATTTCCTTAGACAAAGCTTTAGTTGTCGGAGATTTTAATATTCACTTCGATAACCCAGAAGACCCTTTAAAAACAGCGTTTGTGTCCATCTTAGATTCAGTCGGGATTAAGCAGAATGTCATAGGACCGACCCATAATGGTGGTCACACCCTCGATCTAATACTAACATTCAGATTAAACGTAGACAATATAGTCACACTTCCACAGTCTGAAGTTATCTCAGATCATTGTCTCATCTCATTCAAAATATGTCTGAGTAATAATATATGCACCTCACCACACTACTGTATTAAACGTACATTCACGTCAACTACTGCACAGAGCTTTATAAATGATCTCCCAGAGCTGTCAACTTTGATTGGGTCACTGTCAGCCCCTGCAGAACTTGATCAGGCAACTGAATGCTTAGAGTCAACATTCCGCCATACTTTAGATAATGTAGCTCCTTTTAAAAGGAAAATGGTCAGAGACAAAAAATTAGCACCCTGGTATAATGATGACACTCGCACATTAAAACAGACCACTCGAAAATTGGAACGTAAATGGCATCAAACAAAATTGGTAGTGTTCAAATTAGCTTGGAAGGAGAGCTTCCTGAAGTATAGAAAAGCTCTTAGTGCTGCGAGATCAACATATTTCTCCTCCCTAATAGAAGATAACAAAAATAATCCTAGATTCCTATTTAATACTGTAGCGAAATTAACCAGGAATAAGTCCACTATCGACACATGCACACCTGCAGTATGTAGTAGCAACGACTTCATGAATTTTTTTAATGACAAAATTGAGAATATCCGACAAAAAATTCAAACTACTAATTTAAGGTTAGACAATGAAAGTGACCTTGTAGTTAACAATATAACTGTATCAGATCATCAGTTAGAATGTTTTACTCCCCTAAAAGAAACTGAATTACTTTCATTAATCTCTACATCAAAAGCCTCAACTTGCGTACTAGATCCCTTACCTACACGTCTATTCAAACAGATAATGCCTGGAGTAATTGAACCGCTTCTAAAAATAATAAATTCTTCTCTTATGATTGGCTATGTACCCAAATCCTTTAAACTAGCAGTTATCAAACCCCTGATTAAAAAACCTGACCTTGATCCCTGTCAGCTGTCCAATTATCGGCCAATATCAAACCTCCCCTTTATCTCCAAGATCCTTGAAAAAGCTGTGGCACAGCAGTTATGCTCATATTTACATAGGAATAACATCCATGAAATGTATCAGTCAGGATTTAGACCTCATCATAGCACAGAGACAGCACTGGTTAAAGTAGTAAACGACCTACTGTTGGCGTCTGATCAGGGCTGTGTCTCGCTGCTTGTGTTGCTTGACCTTAGTGCAGCATTTGATACCATTGATCATTCCATTCTTCTGGATAGACTAGAAAATGCTGTGGGAGTTAAGGGAATGGCCCTCTCCTGGCTCAGGTCTTATCTAACTGATCGTTATCAGTATGTTGATATAAATGGTGATATTTCTAGACGTACCGAGGTAAAGTTTGGTGTTCCACAAGGTTCTGTCTTGGGTCCACTGCTTTTTTCTCTATATATGTTACCTCTGGGCGATATTATTCGTAAACATTGTATTAGTTTCCACTGTTATGCTGATGACACACAGTTGTATGTCTCTGCAAAACCTGATGAGAGACACCAGCTTAATAGAATTGAGGAATGTGTTAAGGACATTAGACACTGGATGCTTATTAATTTCCTTCTGCTTAACTCTGACAAGACTGAAGTACTTGTGCTAGGACCACATACAGCTAGAAGTAAGTTTTCTGATTACACAGTGACTCTGGATGGCCTTTCTGTTTCTTCACGTGCAGCAGTAAAAGACCTCGGAGTGATTATTGACCCCAGTCTTTCATTCGAAACTCACATTGATAACATCACCAGGATAGCTTTCTTTCATCTCAGAAATATTGCAAAGATAAGAAATTTAATGTCATTGCATGATGCAGAAAAACTAGTCCATGCTTTCGTTACCTCCAGGTTGGATTATTGTAATGCCTTACTGTCTGGATGTTCCAATAAGTGCATAAACAAGCTCCAGTTAGTTCAAAATGCAGCAGCAAGAGTCCTTACTAGAACTAGAAAATATGACCACATCACGCCTGTCTTATCCACACTGCATTGGCTCCCAATCAAATTTCGTATTGATTATAAAATACTACTATTGACCTTTAAAGCACTAAATGGTCTCACACCACAGTACCTGAGTGAACTTCTGCTCCTCTATGACCCACCACGCCTACTTAGATCAAAAGGTGCAGGCTATCTGCTGGTACCTCGTATAGTGAAGGCTACATCAGGAGGCAGAGCCTTTTCTTACAAAGCCCCACAGTTATGGAACACCCTTCCAAGTAATGTTCGGGAATCAGACACAATCTCAGCATTTAAGTCTAGGCTGAAAACATATCTGTTTAGTCAAGCCTTTTGTTAATGGTGTTTATGAGGTAAAGGAGTAGATCTGGAGGGTCCTCAGACATAGTGTGTTTTGGTAAACTGGGATGTATGGATGCTGTCAGTCCCCACTCGCTTGCTCACTCGAGTTTGTTGACGGTGTAGTGGCTGGCTGCTTTATGTCCCAGGGCTCCCTCATGCCTGTGTTACCTTCTGGCTCTCTCCTTTTAGTTATGCTGTCATAGTTAGTTGCTGGAGTCCCTGCTTGTACTCGGTGCAATATGTATACTGCTCCTACTTATTCAGGTGACATTGGGCATACCTAACAACCTGTGTTTTCTTTCCCTCCCCTCCCCCACCCCAAATCTGTCCCTCTGAGTTACATGGAGTCAACAGGAAATCTTTTGGTGGAGAGGGTGGAGACCTCGACTGGCTATCGTAGCCTGCAGGGAATCGGCCGTCAGACTTTCTGTTGCATGTCCCAGACCCGGTGAAATGTAACTGAATTGTCTTGGCCAGCCCTAAGGGTCCCATCTGCATCTCATCATTGCTGAGGAGTGTGCTCCCATCACCCAATCAAGCATCCAGCCAGAGCAGGTCATGATATTTACCACATTAACATGCCATTGTTGTGTGTTATGCCTGATGTAAAGACTCTTGTCTCTGCGAGCCTACCACACAGATTTAATACTTGTCATTTTTAAGGCATACCTAACAACCTGTGTTTTCTTTCTCTCTCTCTTCCCCCCCCAATCTGTCCCTCTGAGTTACATGTTGATCCTGGGATTGAGATGCTGGCCTCTTCTGCCCCTCGGACCTGCTTGATCCATCCTGGTGCCCTGTGTCTGGTCGGAGTTTTATCGCACCGCTCCTGTGAAGGACGGCCCCATGAGGACAGTTGAGGGTTATACCTGTTAAAACTGTTAATATTAAAGTCAGGCTGTCTGTTGTTGCCCAAATGAGGATGGGTTCCCTTTTGAGTCTGGTTCCTCTCGAGGTTTCTTCCTCATGTCGTCTGAAGGAGTTTTTCCTTGCCACCGTCACCACAGGCTTGCTCATTGGGGATAGATTAGGGATAAAATTATCTCATGTTTTAAGTCGTTCAAATTCTGTAAAGCTGCTTTGCGACAATGTTTATTGTTAAAAGCGCTATACAAATAAACTTGATTGATTGACTCTGATACACCATCAGCATGGGCCCACCTTATACAATTTCTGAAGTCTACCCAGCTATTTGAAAGAATTTAAGTTTATCTTTTCCCCTTCCCTTTCTCACTTTTGTCTTTTCTTGTTATTTTTATTTTGTTTATTTCCTTTATTTTCTTTAACCTTCCTATTAATGCACAAATCCCCATCAATGCTCCGTACCCATAGCCGAAAGTTTACTGTGTTACGCATCTGCAACAGTTGGTGGCGGTAATGCTCCATGTTGGTAGCCAACCACCAATAAATTTCAAAGAAGAAGAAAGAAGAACTCCCTTTTGCCAACAAGACAGCACTTAATATTCTCCTATAACATTTCACAAGATGGGAGAATACAGAGAGAGGGATATTCGACCATTCCTCTTTGCACAATCTCTCTAAATCATCCAGAGTCCTGGGTCCTCTCCTATGCACTCTCCTCTTCAACTCACCCCACAGGTTTTCAATTGGGTTGAGGTCTGGGGTCTGAGATGGCCATGGGAGGAGCTTGATTTTGTGTCTGGTGAACCATTTTTGTGTAGATTTGGCCACATGTTTAGGGTCATTATCTTGCTGAAAGACCCAGTGACGACCCATCTTCAGCTTTTGGGCAGAGGCCACCAGATTTTGATTTAAAATGTCCTGGTATTTCAAAGAGTTCATGATGCCATGCACCCTAACAAGGTTCCTGGGGCCTTTGGAAGAGAAACAGGCCCACAGCATCACCGATCCTCCCCCATACTTCACAGTGGGCATGAGGTGCTTTTCCGCATACTCATCTTTTGTGATGTATTAGAGCGTTTGTTGCCAAAAAGCTCTATCTTGGTTTCATCTGACCAAAGCACACGGTCCCAATTGAAGTCCCAGTACCGCTTAGCGAACTCCAGATGTTTACGTTTATGCTTGTAAGTGAGAAAAGGCTTTTTCCGTGCATGCCTCCCAAACAGCTTGTTGGCATGTAGATAGCGCCTGATGGTTGTTATGGAGACTTTGTGACCCCAAGATGCTACTCTTTGATGCAATTCTCTAACAGTGAGCTTTGGAGAACTTTTTACTTCTCTTACCATCTTCCTCACTGTGCGTGGTGGCAAGATAAACTTGCATCCTCATCCAGGCTTGTTTGCCACTGTTCCAGTTGTTTTAAACTTCTTGATGATTCCTCTGAATGTAGATATGGGCCGGTGTAGGCGAGTGGCTATTTTCTTGTAGCCATTGCCTGACTTATGAAGGTCGACACACATCTGTCTTACTTGAATGGTGTGTTCTCTTGTCTTTCCCATGTAGAAGAGTGGATTAAGAGAAATAGGCCTCTGTCTCACATCCAGGGAAACAGGATGTGATCTCATCTCATCTCATTATCTCTAGCCACTTTATCCTGTTCTACAGGGTCGCAGGCAAGCTGGAGCCTATCCCAGCTGACTACGGGCGAAAGGCGGGGTACACCCTGGACAAGTCGCCAGGTCATCACAGGGCTGACACATAGACACAAACAACCATTCACACTCACATTCACACCTACGGTCAATTTAGAGTCACCAGTTAACCTAACCTGCATGTCTTTGGACTGTGGGGGAAACCGGAGCACCCGGAGGAAACCCACGCGGACACGGGGAGAACATGCAAACTCCACACAGAAAGGCCCTCACTGGCCACGGGGCTCGAACCCGGACCTTCTTGCTGTGAGGCAACAGCACTAACCACTACACCACCGTGCTGCCGGAAACAGGATGTGATGAATTACTAATTAAAGGTTCCTAGATACTCTGATCAACTTTATAAACTACAGTAGAAATGACAGAAATGCTTCAATTACATTTATTTTCTAGGAATTGTTATGGGTGCCAATAATTGTGGAACGGGTGATTTTATGAAAAATATTTCTTAGTCAGGGATTTTTTATTTTTAATTCACTTGAGTTAAGGGTTAAATTTTTCTACAATTTTCCGTGTGAGATTATGCTTCTGCAATAAAAATTTAATTTATTTGAAGGCTTTTAACACATCTTAACCAGGGGTGCCAATAATTGTGGAGGGCGCTGTATACACTCACACACACACACACACATATATATATATATATATATATATATATATATATATATATATATATACACACACACTTTATATATATATATATATAAAATTAATTTTTTATTTTTTAATATATTTTAATACAGGGCGGCACGGTGGTGTAGTGGTTAGCGCTGTCACCTCAAAGCAAGAAGGTCCTGGGTTCGAGCCCCGGGGCCGGCGAGGGCCTTTCTGTGTGGAGTTTGCATGTTCTCCCCGTGTCCGCGTGGGTTTCCTCCGGGTGCTCCGGTTTCCCCCACAGTCCAAAGACATGCAGGTTAGGTTAACTGGTGACTCTAAATTGACCGTAGGTGTGAGTGTGAATGGTTGTCTGTGTCTATGTGTCAGCCCTGTGATGACCTGGCGACTTGTCCAGGGTGTACCCTGCCTTTCGCCCGTAGTCAGCTGGGATAGGCTCCAGCTTGCCTGCGACCCTGTAGAAGGATAAAGCGGCTAGAGATAATGAGATGAGATGAGATATTTTAATACACGTCACTGCAACTTCAAATGATTCCTGACTTATGGAAACAATCCATGATAGTTCCCATAGCTAAAAACAGCCACCCAAAGTCTTTTAATGACTACAAATGGGGTGCCAATAATTGTGGAGGGCGCTGTATACACACACACACACACACATAAATATATATATATATCAGCTGGATAGTACAGTGGTAATGCTCACTGACTACGACGCAGGAGATCGGGGTTCGAATCCCGGTCGGGGCAAAACATCATCCAGTAAGGGTCCTTAGGCAAAACCCCTCATGATATATCAGCCTACCTCAGGAATGAGTGAAAACATAACTGATAGAGTTATGTACTGGCTCAGACGTCGCCCGGGTCAACAAGGTCTGCGTCAGTTGCTAGGGAACCAGGGCAAACTGATGAGAAATGGGCTACTGGAACAAGACATCGATGGACGAGGACAGAAAATACGGATTTGCTGGAATGCTACTATACAAGCAATCCCAGAGAGAGGGGATACATGCAGAGAATGTGGGACCATTGGATACTTCGAAACCCACAATCAAGGCTAACAAAGAAACAGCTATTAGCCCAGTGTTCCATAATCGAAATCTGCTATCACAACTAGAGATTAATGAAATACAACAACGATGCTACGGCAAGGGGGAGCCAGGAAGACAGGTCAGCGGGGAGATGTCATCATCCCCACAACCAGAGATTGGGTACCAAGCCCCAACAGCTAACAGCCTCAACACAAGAGCTGCTGACCTGAGAAGGAAGAGCGTGACCCAACTGGAAACCTGGAGCCAAGTACCTTCAGAAGATCTACTAGTAGATGTGAATGCTGCTCTGAAGACAATCTCCACAAGAACCATCACTGAGACCAACAAGCCGATACACAGTACAGCAACAGTAATCATGGAGATGCTTGGACACAAGGTGGGCTCGGGCCATAACAAACAGTATCCACCATGGAAGAGACAATTAGAGGCCAAGATAAAGGCAGCAAGGAGAGAAGTTAGCCAGCTAGCTGAACTACAGAAAGGGAACATGGTGAATAAAGGGGCGCCCAGGAAGTACAACTCACTCTCCATACCAGAGGCACTCGAAACTGCCAAACAGCGACTAACAGCTCTGGCCACCCGGTTGAGGAGATACACCAAGGAAGGAGAGTAATAAACAAGCTGTTCTCCACTGAACCAGCCAAGGTTCTCAATGGCAGGAGAACAACAACCGGTCAGACCCACCAAGAGCTGAGGTGGAAAAATACTGGAAAGACATATGGGAAAGAAAGGCATCACACAACACCGATGCCCAATGGTTAGTGGACCTAAGAGCTGACCACAGCAACCTCCCAGAACAAGAACCAGTAACCATCTCAATGGCAGACGTCCAAGAAAGAGTGTCAAAGATGAAGAGCTGGACAGCACCAGGCCCCGATATGATCCATACGTACTGGCTGAAGAAGCTAACTGCACTCCATGAACGCCTAGCAGCACAGATGAACCCAGAATGGCTAACCCAAGGCAGGACAGTCCTAATCATGAAGGACCCCCAGAAGGGACCCATCCCATCCAACTACCGGCCAATTACCTGTCTCTGCACAACATGGAAGGCCCTGTCAGGCATCATTGTGGCAAAAATGAGTAAGCATGTGGCTCAATACATGAGCGAGGCACAGAAAGGAATTGGCAGTAACACCAGAGGAGCCAAGCACCAGCTACTGGCCGATAGAACAGTCGCCCGAGACTGTAAGAAGAGACAGACCAACCTGTGCACTGCCTGGATTGACTACAAGAAAGCCTACGACTCAATGCCACACACATGGATACTGGAATGTCTGGAACTGTATAAGATCAACAGGAACCTAAGGACCTTCATACAGAACTCAATGGAAATGTGGAAGACAACCCTAGAGGCCAACTCAAAACCCATTGCCCAAGTCAACATCAAGTGCGGCATATACCAAGGAGATGCGCTATCACCACTGCTGTTCTGCATAGGCCTGAACCCCCTCAGTCAGATCATCACGAAGAGCGGCTATGGGTACCGATTCCGTAGTGGGGCAACAATCAGCCACCTGCTCTACATGGATGACATCAAGCTGTATGCCAGGAACGAGCGAGAAATAGACTCGCTGATCCACACCACCCGAATCTACAGCGATGACATAGGGATGTCATTCGGATTGGACAAGTGTGGCCGGATGGTCTCAAAGAGAGGCAAGATGATCCGGACTGAAGGGATTGACCTACCAGAGGGCAACATAGGTGATATCCAAGACAGCTACAAGTACCTTGGCATCCCACAGGCTAATGGAAACCATGAAGAGGCCACAAGGAAGTCAACCACAGCCAAATACCTCCAGAGAGTAAGGCAGGTCCTGAAAAGTCAGCTGAATGGTAAAAACAAGGTCCGAGCCATCAACATGTACGCACTACCAGTCATCAGATACCCCGCTGGCATCATAAACTGGCCAAAGGAGGAGACAGAAGCCACAGATATCAAGACTAGAAAGCTCCTCACCATGCATGGAGGGTTCCACCCCAAGTCCAGCACCCTGAGACTATACACTAAGCGGAAAGAGGGAGGCCGAGGGCTAGTGAGCGTCAAGACCACGGTCCAGGATGAAACATCGAAAATCCGAGAATACATCAGAAAGATGGCCCCAAAGGATGAACTGCTAAGTGAATGTCTCAGGCAGCAGAACCCTGATGAGAGTGCAGAGGAGGAGGAGGAACAGACAACCTGGAGAGACAAACCCCTACATGGCATGTACCACCGTCAGATAGAGGAAGTGGCTGATATCAAGAAATCCTATCAGTGGCTGGATAATGCAGGACTGACAGACAGCACAGAGGCACTAATCATGGCAGCACAAGAACAGGCCATAAGTACAAGAGCCATAGAGGCCAGGATCTACCAGAGTAGATCAGACCCAAGATGCAGACTGTGCAAAGAAGCCCCTGAAACAGTCCAGCACATAGTAGCAGGGTGTAAGATGCTAGCTGGATCAGCGTACATGGAGAGGCACAACCAAGTGGCTGGGATAGTATACAGGAACATCTGCAACCAGTATGGAATAGAAATACCCAAGTCCCAATGGGCCATACCACAGAAGGTGGCTGAGAACAACAGGGCCAAGATTCTGTGGGACTTCAGCTTCCAGACTGACAAACAGATCCTGGCTAACCAACCGGACATAGTGGTGGTGGACAAAGAGCAGAAGAGGGTGGTGGTGATAGATGTGGCGATCCCAGCTGACGCCAACATCAGGAAGAAGGAACATGAGAAACTTGAGAAGTATCAAGGGTTGAAAGAGCAGCTGGAACGGATGTGGAAGGTCAAGGGTTGCGTGGTCCCCGTGGTAGTGGGGGCACTTGGGGCAGTAACCCCCAAACTGGGAGAGTGGCTCCAGCAAATCCCAGGAACAACATCTGAAGCCTCAGTCCAGAAGAGCGCAGTCCTAGGAACATCGAAGATACTGCGCAGAACCCTCAAACTCCCAGGCCTCTGGTAGAGGACCCGAGCTTGAGGATGACATGGATACCACCCCCCCGCCGGGGGTGAGAAGGAGATTTATATATATATATATATATATATATATATATATATATATATATATATACACACTATATATATATATATATATATATATATATATATATATATATATATATATATATATTTTTTTTTTTTTAAATATATTTTAATACACGTCACTGCAACTTCAAACAGTTCCTGACTTATGGAAACAATCCATGATAGTTCCCATAGCTAAAAACAGCCACCCAAAGTCTTTTAATGACTACAGGCCCATAGCCCTAACCTCACTTGTAATGAAGTCCTTTGAAAAACTGGTCAAAAGGGAAATTATTTTAAAGACTGACCATCTCCTCGACCCCTTACAATTTGCATATTGATCCAATAGGGGGGTCCAGGATGCAATTATAACCTTGCTCAACTTCATTCTGAAACACCTTGAGGGCTCCAAGACTCATGCCAGGACACTGTTTGTGGACTTCTCATCAGCCTTCAACACCATACAGCCCCACCTACTGGTGCAGAAGCTACTCGACCACTTTCAGCAGGACACTCGCATGTCCGGCTAGATTCTAGACTTCCTCACCAACAGGTCCCATAGAGTGAGAGTAAATGGCCACTGGTCTGGATTATCCTTTACATCTACAGGCTCTCCTCAGGGCTGTGTTCTTTCTCCTCTCCATCCTTTACACGGACGACTGTCGATCTGGAATGGACAGCCAACGTTTTGTAAAGCTTGCAGATGACAGTGTCATTGTGAGTTTGCTGAAGGACAATGAGACATCACATGGCCCCATCATAGACTACTTTGTGAACTGGTGTCAGGAAGCTTTTCTGGAGTTAAATGTGACTAAGACTAAGGACATGTGTCTTCATTTTAGAACAGGTGTTCTTTCAAGACAGGGACATCAACTTTAAGATGATCTGGAGGTATACCATCACTCCCAGGTGCCTTGCCTCTTTTCATGTCCTTTAGGGTGCTCTCAATTTCTTGCAAGGTGGGATCTTTGTCAAGGTATGTCAATTCTGGGAGTTGTTCTATGCAGTCCAGCGCGGATTCATCAAAAGGTACGGGATTGCTGTAGAGAGAGCTAAAGTAATCAACCCAGCGTTTGAGTTGGTCGGGTTTCTCCAACAATATGTTACCATCAGAGTCTTTCAAAGGCACAGTCAGTTGAGGTGGTGGCCCTAGAACAAACTTCAGGGCCACGTGGACACCTGTGATGTCACCACGGTCATCGCACCTCTGAACATTTTCACAAACGTTGTCCCAGAACTCCCTCTGTGTCTCTCTGAGAACGCATTGTGCATTGGCACGAGCTTTTTTCATAGTTGCTTCATTCACTGGGTTGGGTGCGTTGACATAGGTCAGTCTGGAATTCCTCTTTTCGTCCAAAACTGGACCGATCTTGTCTAGAATGTCCCTCACACCATCAGACTGTACAACTCCTCTCTGAGGGGGAGGAGGGGTAACAGGAGGACAGAGGACGGGAAGGAGCAGTAGTAGCCTAGCCTAACAATAAGCAATACTGGACAATGTGCAATATAAAATGCAATATCTCTCCTACCGCCGCCCCCCACCTTTTTTCCCCCTCCTCCCCCCCTCTTCCCCATATCTTATTCTTTTTTATATATTTGTATATGTAAATACTTTATTTTAATTTATCAAGAAGTTTTCTCTATTTCTTTTCTCTGTTTATATGTAATGATGCTGCTGGAATCTTAATTTCCCTGAGGGAACCCACCCAAAGGGATCAATAAAGTTTTATCTAATCTAATCTAGTCTAGATTGGCCTGAAACAAATCTGGCCGCTTCCTAGGTCAGAGACCGAACGTGTCTTTCCCTACTTGCTGCAAGGTGCAATGCAGCTTTGACCATTTGTCGTCACAAGATGTTGTGCCGTTGGCCGAAGGGGCATCAAAAGCCTCCAATAGGCTGTCTCTAAATCACTCAAACAGTCCCGGATCACTCATGTTGTGAGTTTCCATTTTTGGGATGTGGCGCTTCTGGGGGGGTATTGATCTTTGGTCTCGTTGGCTTGGAAAGCTGGACTATGCACCGGATAAGAGTGTGTGTCACAGTCAGCACTGTGCATCAACATGGTGTGATGAACGCTTTGGAGCAACCGTCGACGGGCTAGTACAAGTTCGAGGTGATGCCAGTGACCGGATCGGGGATGGTGCCAAGACACCTTCATCTTATGGCCACTGAAATATGTGTTAGTCATACAGAGGTCTAATTCTGCACATAGCTCTAGCACTCTCTGACTGTTTTCGTTTACCTTGCCTATGCCATGGATCTGACGGGGCCAAGAATCATGATCAGCCCCAACTCTAGCATTGAAATCCCCAAGAACATACATGGGATGCTTCCAGGGAATGTTCACAAGGGTGTTTCGGAGGAGATCATAGAAGGAATCCTTTACTTCATCAGGAGCCCGTAGAGTGGGTGCGTAGACACTGATTAGATGGACCGGTCCCGAGCAGGTGTTGAGTTTCATTGTCATGAGTCTTTCATTTGTGGAAGTCGGGGTGTTGATGAATGGTAAGAGGCTATTCTTGACAGCAAAGCCTACCCCATGGAGCCTTTGATCTTCAGCGGCTAGACCACGCCAGAAGACCGTATATTCGTTTTCGCAGCTGTATCCCAACTCAGTGAGGTGGGGTTCCAAGAGAGCGCAAATGTCGATGTTAACTCTAGCGAGCTCTCTATCCAACTCAGCTGTTTTTTGAGTTGAGGTTTGTGCACTGGGTAAGGTATTGAAGCCCAGGCAGTGTGCGCACATTCCAGCACGCAATGTTTAATTTGTTAAATAATGTTTTTGTATGACCAGGACAAAAGGGGTGACCAGTGACTTTTTAGTCCACATTTTCTAGGGCCTTACCTTTGCTTGGGCGAGCAGGCCATCCCTAAATAGGGCTGCTCAGATGCATGACACCCTACCGAAGAACCCCTATCTGATCGTTTGTAGTCCATCGGCTGACAGTGTCAAGCCCTCAGCGCGAACACCTAGGCAAAATATAGTAGTGACAGCTTGCCCTAGGATTGTCACCACTCTCTCCTCCATCCATCAGCAAGCAGAAGACAGAAAAGATCTGACATCCTGGCCAAGTTGGATGGCCGCATTCGTTGGCTGAACCGGCATGCAATACAAGATCCGGAGCGCCCTAACCAACATGAAGGGCCGGGTGCAGTTCATTCGCTCTCAGTTGAGACCATTGACCGTCTACTATTTAACCCTTAGTCAAGTAGCTAGGTCGTTCGTGTAGCAGACAGCCGTTGGCCAGGAAATAAAACCAGCTCATCCGCCGACACAACACAATCCACCTCACTGAGCCAAAACTAGGCTAAACTAAATGTACTATTTGACCCATAGTTGGAGCCCTTACAGATGCTGCCGCTCCAGGCCAGAGCGGGCCTGGGAGTAGTGATAGCTAAGGGGTCACTCCACACACCCCACAACCAAATTGTGGTCCTATCACCGGTTGCAGTTTAATGTCATACCCAGGACCCTTGTGTGTGTGTGTGTGTATGGACCCTTTTCACGTGACGTCACGACAAACGCGGCCGCCATTTTGGACGTGTACTACCAGTAGTTTACCACAGCCAGCATTGAGGAACGGCAGCAAAGAAAGTGTTTATTTTCAGCAAGACTTCCATCATGCCACTATGTTGTTGTGCACCTGGATGTAGTAACCATCAACAAACAAGGCAAGGGTTATTTTATCGGATCCCGGTAGATGCTGACTGACAGAGAAGATGGATAGCGGCATACCAACGCTTGTGTAGTGACCACTTTGTTGGAGGTAAGACGAATAAAATTAGCCAGAAAAGGCATTACATTGCTGTTAACATTCCATTCTAGTTTACTGTAATTATGATCTGGCAGCTATTTACACCGGATCCAGTGTAAATAGCCGCCGGAGCCAACGTCCGAGGTTCCGGAGTGCGCTTGCTCGCGGCCCGGCCGGCGGCCGCGGAGCCAGCGCGCTTGCTCGCGGCCCGGCCGGCGGCCGCGGAGCCAGCGCGCGCGCGCTCGCGGCCCGGCCAGACGTTGGCTCCGGCAGCTATTTACACTGGATCCGGTGTAAATAGCTGCCAGATCATAATTACAGTAAACTAGTAAATACAGTTTTCTGCATCTCGCTCCTTTTTCTTTTATGTTTGTCGCCTTCCTCGCATTCAAACCGATTTGAGCCGAAGTCCACTACATGTCCAAAATGGCGGTCGCATTTACGAAGGTCACATGACTGAAAAGGGTCCATACTGTATATTTGAGCTCTGGTTATAGGGGACTCTATCATACAGCACGTGAAATTAGCTCAGCCTTTAGGGGCACCAGCAGCTTTAGTCAGGTGTATACTGGGAGCCAGGGCGCCGGACATAGCAGGTAATCTTAGGGTCCTAGGCAAGCACAGGTTCTCAAAGATAGTTATCCATGCAGGAGCTAATGATATATGCCTTCGTCAGTCTGAGGTTACTAAGAGTAACTTTGTAGAGGCGTTTAAATTAGCGAAGGCGATATCTGATGCTGTAGTATGCTTTGGCCCCATCCCAATGCGGCATGGCGATGTAGCTTACAGCAGGTTATGGTCGCTGAACTGCTGGTTGTTCAGGTGGTGCTTTGAAAACAGTGTCGGCTTTATAGATAATTGGGCTAACTTTGAGGGTACTGCTGGCCTGTTAGGGCGGGACGGTATCCATCCCACTCGGGAAGGTGCTGCTCTCATTTCCTGCAGCATAGGTCATAGTCTCAGAACAGGCCTAGTTAATTTCTGACAATCCAGAGCCAAGGCCAGGGAGCAGACAAACAGGCTAAACCGACTGTCTGCTAGCTGCACAGAGTCGTCACTCAGGGCCCACTACATCGAGACTGTGTCTGTTCCCTGAGCTAAACAAAAAGGTAGAAATATTCAGAGAGTTTGTTCCAGTAACCTAATCAATATAAAATTAGATAATTCTGACTGTACAGCTGCTTCCAGCACCTTTGATCTAAAGGTGGGGCTATTAAATATTAGATCTCTTACATCTAAAGCACTAATGGTTAATGAACTCATTACTGATCAGGAGTTTAATGTACTTTGTTTAACTGAAACATGGATTAAGCCAAATGAATATATAGCATTAAATGAAGCGAGTCCTCCTGGATACAGTTACATACACCAGCCTCGTCTCACTGGCAGAGGAGGAGGCATCACGGTTATTTATAATGATTATCTAGGTCAGTGATTCTCAAACTGTGGTACGCGGGCTCCATTCTAGTGGTACGCCAAAGAATCACTTAATTAAATATAAATAAAATTAAAAAAATAAAGTAAAATAAAACGTTAAATACTATCCATAATATCCGAATGGATGAAAAATATCTTATCAACCGATGACAAGAAAATGAAAGGAGATACAAATTAAGTTAATAATTTTAAAAAGTTTGCAAGTGCTTCTGGGTAGCCATACGTAGCGTACGTACGCATTCCCGCCGGTTCCGCTGACAGACGGCTATCCGCCATTGGTAGACTAGGCTGTGATGGGAAAAGGTGGAGGTGGCTTTGCTAATTATGACGAGTATGACAAAATTACTGTCGTGGCTTAAATCCGCGAATGGGAGCGTGGATCAGGAGAGAGGGAGAATTGAAGAGGACACTGAAGTGTGTGAGCCGAGCGCGGATGCTAACGACAGTGGCAAAACCAGCCCCAGAACTGCTAGCAAATGGCAGAAACCAGTGAGGAGGAAGTATGACGAAAAATACATAAAACTGGGATTCATTTGGAGCGGGACAGAGGAGCTGCCCAGGCCGCAGTGTGTTGTATGCGGGGACGTTCTGAGCAATGAGTCCATGAAACCATCGCATCTCAAACGGCATCTTACAACCAAACACACAGCACTAAAGGACAAACCAATGGATTTTTTTTTTTAATGAAAACGTGATGAACTGAAGCAGTCCAAGTCCACCATTCTGTCCTATGGTACACCCGTAGCCAAAGCACAGGAAGCTTCATATCGTGCCAGCCTCCTGATCGCCAGAGCCGGTAAGCCGCACACAATCGGGGAACTGCTGTGTTTGCCATTAGCCAAAGAGATGACACGTATCATGTGTGGAGAGAAAGCTGCCAGAGAGTTAAACTTGGTGCTGCTTTCAAATGACACCGTGTCAAGGAGAATAAACAACATGGCTGACGATGTTAAAAAGACACTGATTGAGCGCATTAAGAACAGTAGATATTTTACCATACAGCTTGATGAGACTACAGATGTTGCAGATTTGGCCAATTTATTTGATTCATTATTTAAGGACAGTGTTTTATTTTCCTACATTTAAACACAGTGTTACTGTTCAAAGTACTGTGTGTAATGTTACAGTGGCCAACAATATTAAATATACTTGTTAAATAAAACCTCCGCCTTGTTTTTAATGAATACTTAGGCCTACTATGCTACTGTATTTTAATGTTGGTCATTATGGTGGTACTTGGAGAGCCAAGTATTTTCTGAGGTGGTACTTGGTGAAAAAAGTTTGAGAACCACTGATCTAGGTGTAACGCAAAAACCTGGTTATAAATTTAATACATTTGAAGTTCTTCATACTCATATAATGTATATAGCATCGAAAAATAAGTCTACCCAGTTAATTCCGTTACTTATTATTTACAGGCCCCCAGGGCCATATTCTGAATTTCTTTCTGAATTTGCAGATTTTATCTCAGATCTGGTTATTTCCTTAGTCAAAGCTTTAGTTGTCTGAGATTTTAATATTCACTTCGATAACCCAGGAGACCCTTTGAAAACAGCGTTTATGTCCATTTTAGATTCAGTAGGGATTAATCAGAATGTCATAGGACCGACCCATAATGGTGGTCACACCCTCGATCTAATACTAACATTCAGGTTAAACGTAGAAAATATAGTCATACTTCCACAGTCTGAAGTTCTCTCAGATCATTATCTCCTCTCATTCAAACTATGTCTGAGTAATAATATATGCACCTCACCACGCTACTGTATTAAATGTACATTCACGTTTACTGCACAGAGCTTTATAAATGATCTCCCAGAGTTATCAACTTTGATTGGGTCACTGTCGGCCCCTGCAGAACTTGATCAGGCAACTGAATGCTTAGAGTCAACATTCCGCCATACTTTAGATAATGTAGCTCCTTTTAAAAGGAAAATGGTCAGAGACAAAAAATTAGCACCCTGGTATAACGATGACACTCGCACTTTAAAACAATGGCGTCAAACAAAGTTGGTAGTGTTCAAATTAGCGTGGAAGGAGAGCTTCCTGAAGTATAGAAAAGCTCTTAGTGCTGCGAGATCAACATATTTCTCCTCCCTGATAGAAAATAACAAAAATAATCCTAGATTCCTATTTAATACTGTAGCAAAATTAACCAGGAATAAGTCCACTATAGACACATGCACACCTGCAGTATGTAGTAGCAACGACTTCATGAATTTTTTTAATGACAAAATTGAGAATATCCGACAAAAAATTCAAACTACTAATTTAAGGTCAGACAATGTAAGTGACCCTGTAGTTAACAATATAACTGTATCAGATCAGCAATTAGAATGTTTTACTCCCCTAAAAGAAACTAAATTATTTTCATTAATCTCGGCATCAAAAGCCTCTAGATCCCTTACCCACATGTCTATTCAAACAGATAATACCTGAAGTAATTGAACCCTGTCAGCTGTCCAATTATCAGCCAATATCAAACCTCCCCTTTATCTCCAAGATCCTTGAAAAAGCTGTGGCACAGCAGTTATGATCATATTTACATAGGAATAACATCCATGAAATGTATCAGTCAGGATTTAGACCTCATCATAGCACAGAGACAGCTCTGGTTAAAGTAGTAAACAACCTACTGTTGGCGTCTGATCAGGGCTGTGTCTCGCTGCTTGACCTTAGTGCAGCATTTGATCCCATTGATCATTCCATTCTTCTGGATAGACTAGAAAATGTTGTGGGAGTTAAGGGAACGGCCCTCTCCTGGATCAGCTCTTATTTAACTGATTGCTATCAGTATGTTGATATCTCATCTCATTATCTCTAGCCGCTTTATCCTGTTCTACAGGGTCGCAGGCAAGCTGCAGCCTATCCCAGCTGACTACGGGCGAAAGGCGGGGTACACCCTGGACAAGTCGCCAGGTCATCACAGGGCTGACACATAGACACAGACAACCATTCACACTCACATTCACACCTACGGTCAATTTAGAGTCACCAGTTAACCTAACCTGCATGTCTTTGGACTGTGGGGGAAACCGGAGCACCCGGAGGAAACCCACGCGGACACGGGGAGAACATGCAAACTCCACACAGAAAGGCCCTCGCCGGCCACGGGGCTCGAACCCGGACCTTCTTGTTGTGAGGTGACAGCGCTGACCACTATACCACCGTGCCGCCATATGTTGATATAAATGGTGATATTTCTAGACGTACTGAAGCAAAGTTTGGTGTTCCACAAGGTTCTGTCTTGGGTCCACTGCTTTTTTCTTTATATATGTTACCTCTGGGTGATATTATTCGTAAACATTGTATTAGTTTCCACTGTTATGCTGATGACACACAGTTGTATGTTTCTGCAAAACCTGATGAGAGACACCAGTTTAATAGAATTGAGGAATGTGTTAAGGACATTAGACACTGGATGCTTATTAATTTCCTTCTGCTTAACTCTGACAAGACTGAAGTACTTGTACTCGGACCACATGCAGCTCGAAGTAAGTTTTCCGATTACATAGTAACTCTGGATGGCCTTTCTGTTTCTTCACGTGCACCAGTAAAAGACCTCAGAGTGATTATTGACCCCAGTCTTTTATTCGAAACTCACATTGATCACATTACCCGGATAGCTTTCTTTCATCTCAGAAATATTGCTAAGATGAGAAATTTAATGTCACTACATAACACGGAAAAACTAGTTCATGCTTTTGTTACCTCCAGGTTGGATTATTGTAATGCCTTACTGTCTGGATGTTCCAATAAGAGCAACATCACCCCTGTCTTATCCACACTGCATTGGCTCCCAATCAAATTTCGTATTGATTATAAAGTACAACCCCAATTCCAAAAAAGTTGGGACAAAGTACAAATTGTAAATAAAAACGGAATGCAATGATGTGGAAGTTTCAAAATTCCATATTTTATTCAGAATAGAACATAGATGACATATCAAATGTTTAAACTGAGAAAATGTATCATTTAAAGAGAAAAATTAGGTGATTTTTAAATTTCATGACAACAACACATCTCAAAAAAGTTGGGACAAGGCCATGTTTACCACTGTGAGACATCCCCTTTTCTCTTTACAACAGTCTGTAAACGTCTGGGGACTGAGGAGACAAGTTGCTCAAGTTTAGGGATAGGAATGTTAACCCATTCTTGTCTAATGTAGGATTCTAGTTGTTCAACTGTCTTAGGTCTTTTTTGTCATATCTTCCGTTTTATGATGCGCCAAATGTTTTCTATGGGTGAAAGATCTGGACTGCAGGCTGGCCAGTTCAGTACCCGGACCCTTCTTCTACGCAGTCATGATGCTGTAATTGATGCAGTATGTGGTTTGGCATTGTCATGTTGGAAAATGCAAGGTCTTCCCTGAAAGAGACGTCGTCTGGATGGGAGCATATGTTGCTCTAGAACCTGGATATACCTTTCAGCATTGATGGTGTCTTTCCAGATGTGTAAGCTGCCCATGCCACACGCACTAATGCAACCCCATACCATCAGAGATGCAGGCTTCTGAACTGAGCGCTGATAACAACTTGGGTCGTCTTTCTCCTCTTTAGTCTGAATGACACGGCGTCCCTGATTTCCATAAAGAACTTCAAATTTTGATTCGTCTGACCACAGAACAGTTTTCCACTTTGCCACAGTCCATTTTAAATGAGCATTGGCCCAGAGAAGACGTCTGTGCTTCTGGATCATGTTTAGATACGGCTTCTTCTTTGAACTATAGAGTTTTTGGTGGCAACGGCGGATGGCACGGTGAATTGTGTTCACAGATAATGTTCTCTGGAAATATTCCTGAGCCCATTTTGTGATTTCCAATACAGAAGCATGCCTGTATGTGATGCAGTGCTGTCTAAGGGCCCGAAGATCACGGGCACCCAGTATGGTTTTCCGGCCTTGACCCTTACGCACAGAGATTCTTCCAGATTCTCTGAATCTTTTGATGATATTATGCACTGTAGATGATGATATGTTCAAACTCTTTGCAATTTTACACTGTCGAACTCCTTTCTGATATTGCTCCACTATTTGCCGGCGCAGAATTAGGGGGATTGGTGATCCTCTTCCCATCTTTACTTCTGAGAGCCGCTGCCACTCCAAGATGCTCTTTTTATACCCAGTCATGTTAATGACCTGTTGCCAATTGACCTAATGAGTTGCAATTTGGTCCTCCAGCTGTTCCTTTTTTGTACCTTTAATTTTTCCAGCCTCTTATTGCCCAAGTCCCAACTTTTTTGAGATGTGTTGCTGTTGTGAAATTTCAAATGAGCCAATATTTGGCATGAAATTTCAAAATGTCTCACTTTCGACATTTGATATGTTGTCTATATTCTATTGTGAATACAATATCAGTTTTTGAGATTTGTAAATTGTTGCATTCCGTTTTTATTTACAATTTGTACTTTGTCCCAACTTTTTTGGAATCGGGGTTGTACTACTATTGACCTTTAAAGCACTGAATGGTCTCGCACCACAGTACCTGAGTGGACTTCTGGTCCTCTATGACCTGCCACGCCTATTTAGATCAAAAGGTGTAGGCTATCTGCTGGTACCTCATATAGTGAAGGCTACATCAGGGGTCGGAGCCTTTTCTTACAAAGCCCCACAGTTATGGAACAGCCTTCCAAGTAGTGTTCGGGAATCAGACAGAGTGTCAGTGTTTAAGGCCCTGTTTACATTATTTCGAATCAGCGGATCATCAGATTAACGTTTTTAAAACGATTCGCGTACACACACAAAATTTCTGTGCCCGCAGCAAAACCGTTCCCCGTGCACGCAGCAACGCCAATACACGGATACGCTAATCACATGACTAATTAGACGGCACGTCCCATGATCCCAGTGCATATCGGGCATGCGCAAGTCACTCACAACTTGCAAGTGGAAGGATGGCAAGCCTAAAGACCATTTTTTCATGGACGGACGACGAGGTCCAATTGTTACTAAACATAACATTGGATTATAAAACAATGGTGTCGGCTCAGGGTGTGGACTGGGAAAGTGTCCAAACAAAATATGGGGACATGTTGTTTTCCATGCTGTATTTCCGTCGACAAATAGCAGGAAGTGAAGTCCGCGCCGTTTTTCAGGAGTCGTGTCACATGACCAACGTGGCATGACCAACACCAGCGAATCAGGAAGGTGGATGTCACAGTGACGTTGTCCAATGACGACGTCAGCTAGAGCTCAGCACTGCGTATCCTCGTTCCTCAATGTTTACACAGCACCGGATCAGATACGTACTGGGTTGAATACGTGGGCCCTGGCGGATTCAAATTGTTCCACCTGTGGTCGTTTCCCGGTGTTTTAATGTGCACGGACAGTGCATCCGCAACGAAAACGATACGGATACGGTCTAATGTAAACACCACCTAAGTCTAGGCTGAAAACACATCTGGTAATCAAGCCTTTTGTGAATGGTGTTTATGAGCTAAAGGTGTAGATCTGGAGGGTCCTCAGACAGAGTGTTTTGGTAAACTGGGATGTATGGATGCTGTCAGTCCCCACTCGCTTGCTCACTCGAGTTTGTTGACGGTGTAGTGGCTGGTGCTTTATGTCCCGGGGCTCCCTCATGCCTGTGTTACCTTCTGTCTCTCCCCTTTTAGTTATGCTGTCATAGTTAGTTGCCGGAGTCCCTGCTTGTACTCCGTGCAATATGTATACTGTTCCTACTTATTCAGGTGACATTGGGCATACCTAACAACCTGCGTTTCCCCCCCAATTCTGTCCTTCTGAGTTACATGTCGGTCCTGGGATTGAGATGCTGAACCTCTTCTGCTCCTCGGACCTGCCTGATCCATCCTGGTGTCCTGTGTCTGGTTGGAGTCTCATCGCATCGCTCCTGTGGAGGACGGCCCCATGTGGACAGTTGGGGGTCGCGCCTGGAGGACGCTCTGGACTCTTGCAGTGGTGCTTTTGTGGCTGGGGACTGCAGTTGACTTGCTGACTTTGGGACTACGGTTGTCGTTAACGGTTTTGCGCTCGGGTTTCTGTTGGTGGGGGGTTTATAGCATCAACGAAGCTGACTTTATGTTAGGACTGTTAATGTTATAGTCATGTTGTCTGTTGTTCCCCGGATGGGGATGGGTTCCCTTTCGAGTCTGGTTCCTCTTGAGGTTTCTTCCTCATGTCGTCTGAGGGAGTTTTTCCTTGCCACTGTCGCCACAGGTGTGCTCGTTGGGGATAGATTAGGGATAAAATTAGCTCATATTTTAAGTCGTTCAAATTCTGTAAAGCTGCTTTGTGACAATGTTTATTGTTAAAAGCGCTATACAAATAAACTTGACTATCTCTCTCTCTCTCTCTCTCTCTCTCTCTCTCTATATATATATATATATATATATATATATATATATATATACACACTATATTAATTATTACTTCAACTATTCAGATATCAATTCTCTATGACTATATCATATAATTAATTATAAATGTATATCCATATGTCTACACAAGTTTACTACTAATACCACGCTCACAATGGAGAAGAACAAAATAAAAACAAAACAAATAGAGGATGACTAAAAAAAGAACAAAATGAAAAAAAATACAAAGTAAACAGCCATTATGATTAATCCCCTTCATCGTTATACCTTGTGAAAATCAAATTTTTGTACATCTTTTTAAACTGCTTCATGTCTGGACAGCCCTTGAGCTCCTCATTCAAACTGTTCCACCGCTTCACCCCACAAACAGAAATACAAAAACTTTTCTTGGTTGTGCGCACCCTATAATTTTTAAATTTAAATAAACCCCTTAAATTATAACTCCCTTCTCTTTCAGTGAACCGTTTTTGAATATTATGTTGTAGTTGATTATTGTTTGCTTTGAATAATATTTGTGCCATTTGATAGTGTACCAGATCTGCAAATTTCAGTATTTCTGACTGTAAGAATAATGTATTTGTAGGATCCTGGTAACCAGCCTTGTGTATAATCCTTATTGCTCTTTTTTGGAGAATGAATAATGAATGTACTGCATTTTTATTGTATTGCCCCATACCTCTGCACAGTAACTTAAATAAGGTGAAACCAGGGAACAGTAAAGAATCCGGAGTGAATTGTGATCTAGAAACTGTTTGACTTTGTTTAATATTGCAATACTTCTTGATACTTTGGATTGTGTGTTTTTTATACTGTATGTGGTTTCCAGCTGAGTTTTTCATCAATAGTTGTTCCAAGAAATTTTATTTCCTTAACTCTTTCTATAATAACCCCATCTATTTGAATATTTATTTGTGTGTTTGTTTTGTTGTTACCAAATAATATTACTTTGGATTTGTTCAAGTTTAATGCTAGTTTGTTACTGTTGAACCATATTGTTAATTTACTTATTTCTGTTGTGATCTCCTGCAATAGTTCCATTAAATCACCAGAAAAGAGGATATTTGTATCGTCAGCAAACAAGACCAGCTTCATTACTTTAGATACACTACATATGCCGTTGATATACAGTATAAAAAACTTTGGTCCTAACATTGACCCCTGGGGGACACCGCAAGTTATGTACAAACATGAGGAAGAACAATCTCCCAGTTTCACAAACTGTCTCCTGTTACTTAAGTAGCTTTTAACCCAGTTTAAAACTATACCCCTGATGCCATATCATTCCAGTTTTTTCATTAATATGTTGTGATTTATTGTATCAAATGCTTTCCTTAAATTAATGAATATTCCAACTGCATGTTTTTTCTGCTCTATGGAATTGATTTCTTCAACTAATTCTATTAAAGCCGGTGATGTTGATCTATATGTTCTAAATCCATATTGACTGTCACTAAATAGTTTATGTTTGTCAGTGAATTTATCCAATCAGTTATTGAAAAGTTTTTCGAGAATTTTGGAGAATTGCGGAAATAGTGAGACAGGTCTGTAGTTTGTGAAGTGGTGTTTGCTCCCAGATTTGTACAGAGGAATGACTTTTTTGCTGTTTTCATTCCGTTTGGAAATGTACCTGTTAGAAATGACAAATTACATATACATGTGAATGGTTTGGACATTCCATCAATAACATTTTTCAATATCATGATGTCAATGTCATCACAGTCGGTAGATTTTTTGTTCATACATGTCCAAACAATATCAACAATTTCTTTTTCTTCCACTGCTGTAAGGAACATTGAAAAAGGATTATTATCTATCAAATTGCCCAGATTTTCAACAGATGTTCCTGGATCCGGGATTTGTTCCGATAAGACCGGTCCTATATTTACAAAGTAATGGTTGAAGCTATTAACTACCACATCCATATTATATTCACCTTTGTCAATACTAAGAAAGTACCTTGGATAATTTATATGGAAGTTTGGGCGAGATTGGCTAGTTCATAGCAAAAACTGTAGAACGTCTGGCAAAGAAAGGACCAGTAATTTTAAACTCGAAACCATAAAGGACCACGAAAAGTCAAATGCACACATCGGTACTATCACATCAAAACCGGCAAAGACGGCTGGTTCACTAGCCATCTTCACCAGGGCTTTACATTAACTTTTTTTGCTCACCGGCCACTGTGGCTAGTGGTTTTCCCAAGTCACTAGCCATTCAGCCTTTTCACTAGCCACAATTTTGTTGCCAGGAAATCTAAGTTTTTTCTTCACCATGATACGTTAAAGTTCAGAAGATCTAGATTTAATTATGAATGGCAGCGTATAATGTATCTCTACAGTAGCACTCAAGTATTCAGTGCTGTTAAGGTCGCTCCCTATCTGAAAACATGCAACCAATTCAGACAAAAATATAAACAGAGTATTCTGTTTATTGAACTCAAATTCAAGCCCCTTACAATATGAAATATCGTATAATATGAAAAATAACATTCAGTACAACTGAACTGATTCTAATATTAAAAGTCCAATTCAAAACATTTATCATTGAAAAACATTTGATGTTTTGATTTGCAAGTATTATGTGTATAATCAAGTATTATGTATATTATGTATATTATGTATTATCTATTAATAGTATATATATATATATATATATATATATATATTGTGTGTGTGTGTGTGTGTGTGTGAGAGAGAGAGAGAGAGAGAACATGTGTAGAGAGAGACATTAAATGTCCTCATTACATTTGTCATCAGAGGAGTCTGAATGGTCCATGAAAAATGGTCTTCATGACCTGAGGCTTCCAGCAGGCCATAAGTTGATAGCTGGGGCGAGATCAACTTCTTTTCAATCGCGTGAATGTTTCTAAACAGCAGCTCCATCCTCTCCAGCTCAGCCGACTTCATGACAGCCAGGGACTTGAAAGCAATGCCGTCCTGTAGTGAACCAGCCGTCTTTGCCGGTTTTGATGTGATAGTACCGATGTGTGCATTTGACTTTTCGTGGTCCTTTATGGTTTCGAGTTTAAAATTACTGGTCCTTTCTTTGCCAGACGTTCTACAGTTTTTGCTATGAACTAGCCAATCTCGCCCAAACTTCCATTTGTCATTGAACTGTCTTATCTTCCTATTAGCATCTTGTTCATCTCCATGGCCTCAGCCAGCTATGAGGCCCCCGCGGTCCGAACCTCGGTCACTTTTAGGAGCTGAAAATACATTTGTACGCTAAATATTCAACTGGATAAAAAAATAAAGAATAACATTAAAACATCTCTGTAAAAAGTGCATTGTTAATTATGTTAAACCCTGATTCTGTCTTCTGTGTCTGTTTTGTGTGCGCGGCTCTGAGACCAAGAACACAAAAGTGAATGAGTGCGTGACTTGGGGGAGGAACGCAGTGCAGGAGACACAGTTTTTTTCATGGGAACCATCAGCGCACTTTCATCAAGCTGTTCAATTTACATTTTCGAAGCAGCGCAGTTGTAACCTACCTTGTTTGTGATTTTAAAAATAAATCATTCGATAAGCCAAAGCAATAGAGTGGAAAGTTTCAACTTATGTTTGCCTTGGATAACTTTGCCTAAAACACGGTGGTGTATACTGATTTTTTTTTTCCCAGAATTTTTTTTTTTGTGTAGGTGTAACGGATGCCAGATTGTTGATGTATCTTAGTTCCATAGGCTACATGGTTAGGGTCTCTTTTATCCTCATTGCTTGGGCCAGATCAAACCATTAAACAAGCTTAAATTATTCTTACTCTTGCCACATACATGATTTTTTTCTTCAAAACTGATGATATTCAGTTCAAACACCATTAAAAGTAATTTCAGGAATAGATCTCGTGTGATGTGTAATTCACCCCTCTCATTTAAATATGTCGAACATTTTTCGGCACGCGATTTGCGCATCACGGCCCTCGGTGATTTTAAAATGCTGCTCCGACCCTGCTCATCTCTGCCCCTTTTTCCCTGAGCAGCAGGATTTGAAACTCCAGCTATATGCCACCACATCGTGCGCTTGTCAGTCGTCAGCAACTTTGTTGCTTCATTCATTAACCGCAGGTTACCGTATCACTGATTTTATCTGAGACGTTAACGAATGTTCTAAACAATTCTAACATGCTGTCAGAATGTTTATGCATGTGCTCATGGGAGTTGTAGGTGCATAATATTACATTGCAATGCGTTTATTATATCAGATGCCTTCAGAGAAAACTACAATTAAAATATATTGTCATACCACAGAATAAACCACCCGCCAAAGTGGCTAGTGAGACTAAAGTTATTACCCGCCGAAGCTGAATTTTACCTGCATTTGGCGGGTGGGCGGGTGCTAATGTAAAGCCCTGGTCTTGACCTATTTTTTTTTATAATACTGTTCAAAGAGATCCAAATTCTTTTGATATTATTTCTGTTTTTGTCTAATAATTTCTTATAATATTCTTTCTTAGTAGTCCTTATAATCTCATCTCATCTCATTATCTGTAGCGGCTTTATCCTGTTCTACAGGGTCGCAGGCAAGCTGGAGCCTATCCCAGCTGACTACGGGCGAAAGGTGGGGTACACCCTGGACAAGTCACCACAGGGCTGACACATAGACACAGACAACCATTCACGCTCACATTCACACCTACGGTCAATTTAGAGTCACCAGTTAACCTAACCTGCATGTCTTTGGACTGTGGGGGAAACCGGAGCACCCGGAGGAAACCCACACGGACACGGGGAGAACATGCAAATTCCACACAGAAAGGCCCTCGCCGGCCACGGGGCTCGAACCCGGACCTTCTTGCTGTGAGCCGACAGCGCTAACCACTACACCACCGTGCTGCCCCCAGTCCTTATAATATTAGTTAATTTATTTTTATATTTTTTATCTATCCTCTGCCTCTCAACTTTTCTGCTTTATGAACTCCCTATACAATGTATTTTTCTTTTTACAGGCATTTTGTAAACCCCTTGTAATCCATGGATATACTGTATGTTTGACTTTTTTTTTACTGCATTGAACAATTGGGCAATTTTTATTATATAAATGATGTAAATATCCTCAGGAATTCCTCATATGCTTTATGTCTTTTAGTTGGTATATTTCATCCCAGTTTTGTGCCAGCAAGTCTAAAAATGTTCATTGATTCCTCCGATCCAAGTTGTCTGAAAAGTTGTGTTTTTTCCAGTTTATTATTCCCAAATTTTGTTTCATAAACTGTGAAAACTGGTCAATTATCACTGAAATAATTTATCAATAGTCCACTTACTAAATTGTCATTAATACTGTTAGTGAAATTGTCATTAATACTGTTAGGTTAACTGGTGACTCTAAATTGACCGTAGGTGTGAACGTGAGTGTGAATGGTTGTCTGTGTCAGCCCTGTGATGACCTGGCGACTTGTCCAGGGTGTACCCTGCCTTTTGCCCGTAGTCAGCTGGGATAGGCTCCAGCTTGCCTGCGACCCTGTAGAACAGGATAAAGCAGCTAGAGATAATGAGATGAGATGAAGCCCATACTGTACATTGTGTTGATAAAATTGTCTGTCATTTTGTGTTTATTTGGATTGAGCAGGTCAATATTGAAGTCTCCGCATATGAAGACTGTTTTGTGACTCACTTTTGAAAACATTTCCTCTATCCAGTTGTTGAAGACCTCAGTACTAGAGTCTGGAGCTCTATATATACAACTAACAATTACATTTTTATGTTTCTCTGTGCAAATTTCAACTGTTATGCATTCCAGTGTGTTGTCAATTACTGTTGATATACCTTCCATCACATTGAATTTCAAGGCCCTATCCACAAATATGGCCACTCCCCCTCCACTCTTGTTTTGTCTATTTATGTAGTTGAATTCATAGCCCTCCAGCTCAAAGTTCGTGCCTTTGACATTATGTATCCAAGTTTCAGATATTGCTACGATGCTGAACGGTTGCAAAAACTGATGTAGATATTCCTTGATGAGATTGAAATTTGCATACATGCTGCTGCTATTGAAGTGGATAATTGACAGTTTGCCATCTACTTTAATGCTCCGATTGAACTGTTCATCAGTGTAATAATAGCAGTTGTTAACGGCAGAGAAGAAATTATTGTCCGGGTCTATATCATTTTCCAAATCCTGTGATTTGTAATCAGTATACTCAAATGATTTTAGTTCCAGTAAATCCTGTTCCGTAATCCTCTGAGATATGTGGCTTGTGGTCCCGCTCATGATAGTCACTGGTACTTTTCCAGGTCCTCAATGTTTTTAACAACCAATACTTTGGCCTCCTCATGTGTACCGTTTAGCTTAATAAACACCTTACAGTTTGTAGTCCAAGTGTTCTGAATTTTCCTCTGTTTCTTTAAGACGTGTGCACTCCTGGCTATATCTGCATTTTGTTTGGTCAGATGCTCGTTTATGTAGACGCTGGATCCCTTTAGCTTGTACCCTTGCTTTAATAGTGCGGTCTTATGTTTCCTGTTGACAAACCTCATGATGATGGTCTGCTTGTCGCTGGTGTTCCTCCTTGGTAGTGGGTGGCAAGACTCGATGTTATCGCAGTCCAGGCGAATTCCCTTGGACTGCAGGAAAGCAGCTACCTGCTGCTCCGTGGAGCTCACATCCAGCTCCCTGGGCTCCCCCCATTGATAGCGGTCACTGCCTGAGCGTATGACCGAGGTTTTACCTGGAGCCCGGTGACGACAACATCGTTCATTCTGGAGTATTGCTCCAGGTTGGCCACTCGGCTTTCCAGGTAGGCAATCCGCTTGTCTTTCTCCACATTCTGGATCCGTAGCCTTTTCACTTCCTCCACCAAGTCCAATATGCTCTTCTGCTGCAGCCTGACCGCAGAAACTTCTTCAGTTATGAAGTCGAGTGACTTTTTTATCTCATCGACTTCCTCAGCAGTGGGGATCTTCTTTGGACCCATGTAGCCCGGTAGCAAGTTGCTGGGACAGCCAGCATTCGTCACTCAGCTGTTAGCCTGTTTATTGAGGAAAATGATCCAATATTACATATCTGTGAATGGCAAAAGTATGTGAACCTTTGCTTTCAGCATCTGGTGTGACCCCCTTGTGCAGCAATAACTGAAACTAAATGTTTCCGGTAACTGTTGATCAGTCCTGCACACCGGCTTGGAGGAATTTTAGCCCATTCCTCCGTACAGAACAGCTTCAACCCTGGGATGTTGGTGGGTTTCCTCACATGAACTGTTCGCCACAACATTTTGATTGGATTAAGGTCAGGACATTGACTTAGCCATTCCAAAACATTAACTTTATTCTTCTTTAACCATTCTTTGGTAGAACGACTTGTGTGCTTAGGGTCGTTGTCTTGCTGCATAACCCACTTTCTCTTGAGATTCAGTTCATGGACAGATGCCCTGACATTTTCCTTTAGAATTCACTGGTATTATTCAGAATTCATTGTTCCATCAATGATGGCAAGCCGTCCTGGTCCAGATGCAGCAAAACAGGCCCAAACCATGATACTACCACCACCATGTTTCACAGATGGTACAAGGTTATTATGCTGGAATGCAGTGTTTTCCTTTCTCCAAACAGAACGCTTCTCATTTAAACCAAAAAGTTCTATTTTGGTCTCATCCGTCCACAAAACATTTTTCCAATAGCCTTCTGGCTTGTCCACGTGATCTTTAGCAAACTGCAGATGAGCAGCAATGTTCTTTTTGGAGAGCAGTGGCTTTCTCCTTGCAACCCTACCATGCACACCATTGTTGTTCAATGATCTCCTGATGGTGGACTCATGAACATTAACATTAGCCAATGTGAGAGAGGCCTTCAGTTGCTTAGAAGTTACCCTGGGGTCCTTTGTGACCTCGCCGACTATTACACGCCTTGCTCTTGGAGTGATCTTTGTTGGTCGACCACTCCTGGGGAGGGTAACAATGGTCTTGAATTTCTTCCATTTGTACACAATCTGTCTGACTGTGGATTGGTGGAGTCCAAACTCTTTAGAGATGGTTTTGTAACCATTTCCAGCCTGATGAGCATCAACAACGCTTTTTCTGAGGTCCTCAGAAATCTCCTTTGTTTGTGCCATGATACACTTCCACAAACATGTGTTGTGAAGATCAGACTTTGATAGATCCCTGTTCTTTAAATAAAACAGGGTGCCCACTGACACCTGATTTGTCATCCCATTGATTGAAAACACCTGACTCTAATTTCACCTTCAAATTAACTGCTAATCCTAGAGGTTCACATACTTTTGCCACTCACAGATATGTAATATTGGATCATTTTCCTCAATAAATAAATGACCAAGTATAATATTTTTGTCTCATTTGTTTAACTGGGTTCTCTTTATCTACTTTTAGGACTTGTGTGAAAATCTGATGTTTTAGGTCATATTTATGCAGAAATATAGAAAATTTTAAAGGGTTCACAAACTTTCAAGCACCACTGTAAATTAAAAAAAAGCACACTAATTATTGATTGTTCATTTGGCTGTTTTTAAAAGGATGTTATTCTTATATGATTAAGTTGTGGGGATGTTTCATCTCATGGTACTGGAATGACTACCATCATGTAGCCCTGATGAAGTGATGGTCATGGTGGTGAAGTTCTTTGAAAGGCTCGTGAAGGACTGCATCCACTGCTCCCTTTACAGCTCATTTGCACCTCACTATTTTGCCTACAGACCCAAAAGTACCACCAAGGAGTCCATCTTCTACCTGCTACACTCCACTTTATCCCACCTAGACAAGGAGAAGGGGAACTTTATGAGACTGCTATTCATCAACTACAGTTCAGCTTTCAATACCCATGTTCCCTCATCTCCTGGTCATGAAAATGAGATTCTTGAGCTAAACAATTTCCTCTCCAGCCAACCACAGGTGGTAAAAGTGGGTTGCTATACATTCAGTCCATCATCATCACCATCCTCCAAGGCTGTATCCTGAGGCCCCGACTGTTTTCCACAAATGCATGACTCCTAATTCCGTTATCACAGTCACTGATGACACAATGAAGATTGATCTGAACAGTGACAAGCAGGCCTACCTGAAGAAGATGGATGACCTAGCTCAGTGGTGCTGGGGTAATAACCTTGCAGTCAGTGTCAGTAAAACCAAAGATATAGTTGTGGACTTCAGCAGACTGGAAACGACACAGGATTCCTGTGGACAGGACGGTCAGCTTCAAATACTTTGGTGTGCACATCACCAAAGATGTCTCTTGGTCACACTCCACCCAGAACACAATAAAGAAAGCAAGCAAACAACTTTATAACCTCAGACAACTTCAGAAATTCATGGTTTCTGCTTACATTCTATACAGTGTCTTGCAAAAGTATTCACCCCCTTGGTGTTTGTCCTGTTTTATTGTATTACAAGCTGGAATTAAAATGGCTTTTTGGGGGGTTAGCACCATTTGATTTACACAACATGCTGACCACTTTAAAGGTGAAAATTGTTTTATTGTGACACAAACAATAATTAAGATGAAAAAACAGAAATCTGGAGTGTGCATAAGTATTCACCCCCTTTCATATGAAATCTCTAAATAAAAGCTGGTCCAACCAAATCACTTCATAAGTCCTATAATTAGTTGATTAAGATCCACCTGTGTGCAATCAAAGTGTCACATGATCTGTCACATGATGTCTGTATAAATCAACCTGTTCTGGAAGGACCCTGACTCTGCAACACTACTAAGCAAGCAACATGAAAACCAAGGAGCCTCCAAACAGGTCAGAGACAAAGTTGTGGAGAAGTATAGATCAGGGCTGGGTCATAAAAAATATCCCAAACTTTGAACATCTCAGGGAGCACCATTAAATCCATTACAGCACAATGGAAAGAATATGGCACTATTACAAACCTGACAAGAGAAGGCCCCTCTCACCAAAACTCACAGACCGGGCAAGGAGGGCATTAATCAAAGATGCAACAAAGACACCAAAGAGAACACTGAAGGAGCTGCAAAGATCCACAGTGGAGATGGGAGTATCTGTCCAGAGGATCACTTGAAGCCGTACACTCCACAGAGTAAGTAAGTAATTTATTTGTATAGCACATTTAAAACCAAAGTGCTTCACAGTAAAATAGTAAGAAAAATAAAATAGAATAAATAAATTAAAAGAAATAAATACAAAATATACAGAAATATACAGGTACCAGTACTGACAGATGAGACAGAGCAAACAAGACAGGAGTGGGGCTTTATAGAAGAATGGCCAGAAAAAAGCCATAAATCCTGGCTTAAAGGGTTTAAAGGGAAAACATTTAAATATCTTGGAATGGCCTAATCAAAGCACAGACCTCAATCCAATTGAGAATCTGTGGCATAACTTGAAGATTGCTGTACACCAACGCAACCCATCTAACTTGAAAGAGTTGGAGCAGTTTTGCCTTGAGGAATGGGCAAAAATCCCAAGGGTTAGTTGTCTCATCTCATTATCTCTAGCTGCTTTATCTTGTTCTACAGGGTCGCAGGCAAGCTGGAGCCTATCCCAGCTGACTACGGGTGAAAGGCGAGGTACACCCTGGACAAGTCGCCAGGTCATCACAGGGCTGACACTTAGACACAGACAACCATTCACACTCACATTCACACCTACGGTCAATTTAGAGTCACCAGTTAACCTAACCTGCATGTCTTTGGACTGTGGGGGAAACCGGAGCACCCAGAGGAAACCCATGCGGACACGGGGAGAACATGCAAACTCCGCACAGAAAGGCCCTTGTCGGCCACGGGACTCGAACCCGGATCTTCTTGCTGTGAGGCGACAGCGCTAACCACTACACCACCGTGCCGCCTGGGGTTAGATGTGCTAAGCTAATAGAGACATGCCCCAAGAGACTTGCAGCTGGAATTGCAGCAAAAGGTGGCTCTACAAAGTATTGACTTTGGAGGGTGAATACCTATGCACGCATCGCATGCCGCTGGGTATGGGGAGACCAGTCTGGGATGCCAGATGGAATAGGCCGACCAGAAAGGTACTCCTCCTCCAGTGATCCTTTGCCCCTAATCACACCATCTAGCCTCTCACATGCTGAAGACCACACGCTGTGGCTCCAAGCGCCGCCCCTGGTCTTGCAGAACATGGCGGATCTAAGGGAGTAAACCCCCAAAACAAATCAGGACCAGTCCCTGCTTGGGTTAGCCCACTGGTCCTTAAGTCAGCCTCCTTGGTTTTGATCTGGTGATTTGTGTCTCGTTATGATTCAATGACCTTGAGCCCTGTCAGCTGTCCAATTATCGGCCAATATCAAACCTCCCCTTTATCTCCAAGATCCTTGAAAAAGCTGTGGCACAGCAGTTATGCTCATATTTACATAGGAATAACATCCATGAAATGTATCGGTCAGGATTTAGACCTCATTATAGCACAGAGACAGCTCTGGTTAAAGTAGTAAACAACCTACTGTTGGCATCTGATCAGGGCTGTGTCTCGCTGCTTGTGTTGCTTGACCTTAGTGCAGCATTTGATACCACTGATCATTCCATTCTTCTGGATAGACTAGAAAATGTTGTGGGAGTTAAGAGAACGGCCCTCTCCTGGCTCAGCTCTTATTTAACTGATCGCTATCAGTATATTGATATAAATGGTGATATTTCTAGACATACTAGAGTAAAGTTTGGTGTTCCACAAGGTTCTGTCTTGGGTCCACTGCTTTTTTTTTCTTTATATATGTTCCCTCTGGGTGATATTATTCATAAACATTGTATTAGTTTCCACTGTTATGCTAATGACACAGAGTTGTATGCTTCTGCAAAACCTGATGAGAGACACTAGCTTAATAGAATTGAGGAATGTGTGAAGGACATTAGACACTGGATGCTTATTAACTTTCTTCTGCTGAACTCTGACAAGACTGAAGTACTTGTACTTGGACCACATGCAGCAAGAAGGAAGTTGTGACCACATCGCCCCTGTCTTATTCACATTGCACTGGCTCCCAGTCAAATTTCATATTGTTTATCAAATACAACTATTGACCTTTTAAAGCATTGAATGGTCTCTCGCCACAGTACCTGAGCGAACTTCTGGTCCTTTGTGACTGGCCACGCCTACTTGGATCAAAAGGTGCAGGCTATTTGTTGGTATCTCCTGTAGTGAAGGCTACATCAGGAGGTGGAGCCTTTTCTTACAAAGCAAGACCCACAGTTATGGAATAGCCTTCCAAGTAATGTTCGGGACTCAGACACAGTCTCAGCTTTTAAGTCTCAGCTAAAAACATATCTTTTCAGTCAATGTTAATTGTTTTTATTAAGTAAAGGAGTAGATCTGGAGGGTCCTCAGGCATAGTGTTTTGGTAAACTGGGAAATATGGATGTCTAGTACAGTAGTACTATAACCACTGGATTAATAGTGGCAATCAGTTTTGTCGGTTCACTACTATGCTTTTGCGTTCTTTTTTATGACCAGTGATGCCAAGAAGTCACACAGAGGGTTTGAAATTTTAAAATGGTTAAAATTTTTTTTCCATGAGAATTGCCCATACATTTTTATTAGTATATTTGTAAATTACTGATTTGTTTCTTTCTGCAGTAGTAGTTTTCAGATGGAAGTGTACCAGATAAATACTGGACATCGTGATGTGTCCTTTGGCTGACATCTAGTGGAAAAATCATGTAAACACACAATTACAAAAAAATCATACGGTAATTTGGTGTTAAAGATTCAAAGGTTTTATTGGTCATGTACAAAGTTTAGGGTACAATGTGTCATGAAATACTGAGTGCTGGACTTTACATGCAAGTATAAATTATATTAAGAATAATAGAAAGTTTTGTATATTAGTTTTTGTTGAAAATAATGATTTCTTGATGAGGGGTTTGTTTTTCTCTGAACAAATTAATTTCAATTAAAGGTTGAATTTTTCTCATTTTTTCAGAGTGAGATGAAACAACTTCACCAAAAGGTGGATTTTTTTCTACCCCTTTTTACTAATCTTTACGGGGGGCAATAATCATAGAGGGCACTGTACATGTCATGCTGAACGTACTGTCCTGGATGGAGCAGTTGCCATATCAGGGAGTGATGGTACCTGTCAGGATGCTCTCACCTGTACAGGTACAGTGTCTTGCAAAAGTATTCATCCCCCTTGGTGTTTGTCCTGTATTGTCGCATTACAAGCGGGAATTAAAATGGATTTTTGGGGGATTAGAGCCATTTGATTTACACAACATGCTGACCACTTTAAAGGTGAAAATTGCTTTATTGTGATACAAACAATAATTAAGATGAAAAAACAGAAATCTGGAGTGTGCATAGGTACTTACTTACTTACTTACTTACTTACTTATGGTCCCCGTCAGACTGACGATGGGGGACCCTTGATAGCCCTTTTGAGGCGCCTTTTCTTCCGCCACTCGACTGCTCGAACCAGGAGGTTGTTCTCGCAAAGCAGTCTGCCTGATTGTACAGCATCTCTCCAGGCAGCGCGATCTTGTGCAGTCTGGTACCAGGACTTTAGGTCAATGCCGAAGAGACGAAGGTCTTCCTTAGCGCAGTCTTTCCATGTTTTCCTTGGCCTTCCCCGGTCATGCCTGCCCAGTCTTAGCTCCCTGAAAAGAAGTTGTTTCGGAATTCTGGTGTCATCCATTTGCGAAACGTGGCCGAGCCAGCGCAGTCTGTTACTGCGCAGCATGGTCTCGATAGTGGTGGAGCCAGCATGGTTTAAGATCTTAACGTTGGTCATGTGCTGCCACCACTGCACACCCATTATTTGCCGGAGAGATCTTTGATGGAATACTTCAAGACGGTGGGTGTGGTGAGTGTGGTTTCGGATCCGTAGAGTAATGAAGGAAGAACTATGGCTTTATAAACAGTCAGTTTAATAGACAGGGTGAGACCTCTTCTGTTGAAACATCATGTTCGTAGAGCGTTAAACGCAGCTGCACTGCGAGACACTAGGCGTTGGATTTCCGACTCGAGGCTTGCGTCATCCGACAGGTTGCCGCCAAGATACGTGAAAGTTTGGGTGCGCTTCAGCTCAGAACCATCAATTGTGATGGCGGATGGCTGGTCACACTGAGTATGCATCACTTCCGTCTTTGGTTTACTGATTGTGAGACCCCAGGACCTGCAGGCGTTGTTCAAAGCTGTGACTCCTTCCTGAAAGGCAAGGCAAGTTTATTTATATAGCGCATTTCATACACAGTGGCAGTTCAATGTGTTTTACAGAAGTAAAAGTAAAACAGTAAATAATAGAAAATAAAATTGCATAAAATAAATGGAGAAGAAAATTAATAAGAATTAAACAATAGTAGAAATAAACTAAAATGAGATAAAAGTTCAATTTAAAAAAAACAGCAGAATAAAATAGAATAAAAGTTAAGTAAAATTTAAAACATGGAGAGACTGTAAAAGTAAAGAGTTTAAAACATGTAGAGATGGCAATATTAATAATTTAGCACAAAGCATCTGAAAACAGCTTGGTCTTTAGTCTAGATTTGAAGCTGCCAACAGCAGGAGCATTTTTGATGTCCTCTGGCAGTTGGTTCCATAGCTGTACTGCATAGTAGCTAAAAGCTGCTTCACCACACTTTGTTTTAACAACAGGTTTTAACAGTAAATTTTTCTGCTGCGATCTGGTAGATCTGATTGGGTTAGGCCGCTGCAACATATCAGAGAGGTAATTGGGCCCTGTACCATTTAGAGATTTGTACACCAGCAGCAATGCTTTAAAGTCAATTCTGTAGCTTACTGGAAGCCAGTGAAGGGACCTTAGAATTGGAGTAATGTGTTCTGTTCTTTTTGTTCGTGTGAGAACCCTAGCTGCTGCATTTTGAACCAGCTGAAGTCGTTTGACGTTTTTTTTTTGGCAGGCCTGTGAAAAGGCCATTGCAGTAATCAACCCTACTAGAGATGAAGGCATGTACAAGTTTTTCCAGATCATTTTTTGACATAAGTCCTCTTAGTTTGGAAATGTTTTTAGGTGATAAAATGCCATTTTAGTGATTGCTTTCATATGCCTCTCAAAGTTTAGCTCGCTGTCAATGAAAACACCAAGATTTTTAACCATTTCTTTTGTTTTAATCCCCTTTGTGTCAAGAATAGTGGTAATCCTGAGTCTTTCATCTTTTTTTCCAAATAGAATTACTTCTGTTTTATCTGTGTTCAGCTGAAGAAAATTTTGTGACATCCAGTTGTTGATTTGATCGATACACTGGTAGAGACATTCAAGGGGGGCATAATCATTAGGTGATAGAGCAAGATAAATTTGAGTATCATCTGCATAGCAGTGATATAAAATTGAATTGTTCTTGATAATTTGCCCAAGTGGGAGCATATAAAGGTTGAATAGTAATGGTCCAAGAATCGACCCCTGGGGGACACCACAGGTCAAGGACATTGACGCCAAGGTACAATTTCCCATGGTAACAAAGAAGCTTCTATCTTTTAAGTATGATTTTAACCAATTGATAACTTTACCAGTCAACCCAACCCAGTGTTCAAGTCGATATAGCAGTATGTTGTGATCAACAGTATCAAAAGCTGCACTGAGGTCCAGTAATACCAGGACCGATGTTTTGCCTGCATCAGTATTAAGACGTATGTCATTTATAACTTTAATCAGCGCTGTTTCAGTGCTATGATTGGCACGAAATCCTGATTGAAAGTTATCAAAACAGCTGTTTGATATCAAGAAGGCAGTTAATTGATTGAAGACAATTTTTTCAAGGATTTTCCCGATGAATGGTAGATTTGATATTGGCCTGTAGTTATTTAATACTGAAGCATCCAGATTATTCTTTTTAAGTAGGGGCTTTACAACGGCTTTTTTCAAGGACACAGGAACAATGCCAGTCTCTAGGGATGTATTTATGATTTGAAGCACATCTGTAATTATAAGATGTAGAACAGACTTAAAAAAGTCGGTGGGCAGAATGTCCAATTCAGATGTTGAGGAACTGAGATTTTGTACAGTTTTTTCAAGAGTCTCATAATCAATTAAACAAAATTCTGACATTGTGTTGAAGTTATCTGTCTGTGTCACTGGTGATTGCAGTTTTTCAATTATTTGCAACTGAGATATATTATGAGCAATATTATGTCATATTTTATCAATTTTACCTTTAAAGAAGGATGCAAACTCATTGGATTTATTAACTGAGAGAAGTTCAGGTGCTAATTGTGGTGGGGGATTTGTTAGCTTCTCTACTGTTGAAAATAGCACACGGGCATTGTTCATATTCCTGTTGATGTTGGAGAAGAAAGACTGTCTTGATTTATGAATTTCATAATTATATTTACAAAGCATCTCTTTATGGATTTGATAATGGATGTGAAGTTTAGTTTTGCGCCATTTTCTTTCAGTCTTTCTACATTCTCTTTTTAACAGTTTAACAGCTGGGTATTGCTTCCATGGTGCTTTCTGCTTATCATTGACTCTTTTGATTTTGAATGGAGCAATATCATCCATAATTTGGGTCATATTTAAATTAAAAATTTCCAGTAAATCATCTACAGAGTCTGACATTTTGGTTGAGATCCGAGAGAGAGCTTGCTCAAAGAGAACACGTCATTTATGACTCTCCTACCCATAGTCATTGAGCTGTTCTGAATGTGAGGAGACATAGAAACATCAGAGAAAACACAAAAATGATCAGATAAGGCCAGGTCAACAACAGTAGTAGAAACAGTAAGACCCTTTGTGATGACGAGGTCAAGGGTATGACCACGAGAGTGGGTCGGCCCCTGTACATGTTGTACAAGGTTGAAGTTGTCAATAAGTGCAAGTAGTTCATTGGCATAGGTGTTTTCAGGATTATCTACATGCAAGTTAAAATCCCCAGATATAATAAGACAGTCAAACTCTAAGCAAATGACTGACAACAGTTCACCAAACTCTTCCAGAAAAACTTTGGCTGAATGTCTCGGAGGCCTGTAAATAGTTAATAATAATATGTTAGGAGAGCATGTAACAATTGCACATAAGTATTCAAAGGATGTAAAATCACCAAGTGAGGATTGTTTACATTGAAAAGAGAATTTGAATGTATTTGTGATCCCTCCACCTTTCCCCTGTTGGGTAACATTCATAAAATTTAAAATTTGGGGGAGTTGCTTCAATAAGCGTGGTAGCACTATTTGCTTGATCCAGCCAAGTTTCAGTTAGAAGCAAAAAATCAAGATTATGTTTGCAGATAAGATCGTTAATTAAAAATGACTTGTTTGAAAGTGATCTAACGTTCAGAAGAGCTAGCTTTACAGAAAGTCTAGAAGTAATATCCGTGTGGGCACTCTGATGTTGTTTTGAAACAGGAAGGAGACTAGACTGGTTTACCCCCTGGGTTAAATATGCTCTATGTTTTCTATTTCTTATCAACACAGGAATAGAGAATGGCATAGGCATACTGGGTCCCAGCTTGTTTTCAAAACTACACCCAATGCAGGGACCCCCAGCACATCATACTAGACTTTCTTTATGTTCCATTTTGTTTGAGATTGAGAGGATTGGAGATGTCATGTATCTTTTAGATGGTGAAAAAGATTGGTAGCCAGCTGAAAGTCCTGGGCGAACACAGTTCAGTCTGTTGGTTGATTTTTGATGAACTGGGTACACAGCTTGTCGTGACAGATTTGGGCTGGAAAAAGAGAGTGTAGCCATTTGCATCAGTCTTTGCATACTATTTGGGAAATCCATTCAAGGGGGAGACGGAGATGGTACGATAAAATCAGAAGAGCGAGACTTTGGTGAGGCCTCTGCAAGTGTCTCCATGACTGTCTCTGTGGTGACCGTCTCACTGATTGTGATAGTTGCATGGGGTCGAGAAGTGGACGAAGCAACCTTGACATGGTTATCTTTAGTCAGGTCCTTAATCTGGATGGAATCGCATGATAAAATCGCATGCTCACATTCTCCGTGTGATTGTTGTTGTCCTTGGCAGTCTGCTCCAGATGGCTGTGGTGAAGACTTGCATAGATGATTGTTTTGGCATTGCAGAGGAATTGTTTGTTTATAACTAGGTCAGTCTGCGACATCTTATCAACTGTTCTCTTCAGTGTTGACTGAGAGAAAATTGTCTATAATTCTGCTAAAACTTTGGTCCCAATCCAGCTAAGTTCAGTGCTGTTTGGCTTGAAAAATTCTCTGCGATTCCAGAAAAGGTTAAAATTGTCTATAAAGTTCATACCAGATGAAAAACAAGTTTTTCCAAGCCAGGTGTTAAGACTGAAAAGTCGACTAAATGCAAAACTTCCCCTTGCAGGAAGTGGGCCACTGATAAAAGATTGTATTCCGGTCTTATAGAGATGAGAAAAGAGTTTTTTGAAGTCCTCTTGGACAAACAGCTGTTCTCTGAAAACATCATTTGCTCCCACATGCACAACAATACGTTTGATAGTTTTATGCTCAGACATGAGTTTCAAAATGCTGTCTTTGGTGTCAGAGATGGATGCATTTGGAAGGCAGCAAATAATCATTCCATGTCCTTTTAAATGTATTACAGTGGAATCATCAAGAACAAGGGTTGTGGGATCAGGTGGTGTTTTGAGCTGCTTTTTGCCTCTTCTCACAGCTCTTCGGTTGTGATGTGTTCGATGTGTTTGTCCGCCTGAAAATTCCTCTTCCACATCCCTGAGGCATTCAAATTTGTTCTGAAGCCTTATGGGCTGTGGATTTTCCATAGGATTGTAAATCCTATTGTAATTTGTAGACCTAGCTCTATTTCTGATAGCATGGCTGTGGAGCATGGGTCGCACAGTATCAGAACAAGCTGGTGTTGAGGTAATAAGTCTTCTGTTTTTATTTTCATCTGTACTCACATTTTGCCCTGTTAGATCGATGAATTCATCCACTCAATCTGCAATGTCATCGGCTTGTCGGGGTACATTCTCTGCATTCTCAGCCACTGTTTCTGTACTCCTTTCCTGAGATATTGCTCTTAATTCGTCAGTCTTTGGCAGAGCATCAATCTTTGATTCCAGGATAGAAATCCTCTGTTCTAGTTCTGTGCATTTTCTGCAGGATCTCCTGGATTTTTTGCCCCCTGGCATTTTGTTTTAAAAGCTAACTTATCTTATAAAGATGAAAAATAAAATGAAGAAATAGTGGAAATTAAATTAAAAGCTTATAAAGATGAAAAATAAAATGAAAAAGTAGTGGAAATTAAATGAGAAAGTAAAGTAAAATAAAGATCAAGCAGGAGTAAAGCAGGAGCAAAGCAAAGAAGTGTCCTCCTCGCTTGAGTAGGAGGAGCAGAGCAGAGTCCTGTAAGGACTCTGATGTTTGTGTAGCTAAGGCTGCATCATCTGCATAGAGAAAGTCATCAAGTTTTGATGTCGTTACAGACTTAGCTTTGAGTCTCCAGAGATTGAAGAGTCTGCCATTAAGCTTGTGTTTTATATCTACGCCAAACGCTGGGATGGATTTGTGGGCATGCAGGAGGACAAAGGAGAAGAGGAGGATAAACAGCGTAGGGGCTAGGATACAACCCTGGCGGAGACCATTAGCTACTGCGAAGGATTCAGTGAATTCTCCACCAATAAGTACCCTTGCTTCCATGCCATCATGGAAGCCTTGGATAATGTTGACAGTTTTGGGGGGGGATTCCGATCTTCTTCAACAAAGCCCACATAAGTGGTCTGTTAACCATGTCGAAGGCCTTGACTAAGTCAACAAAGACTATGTGTAGTTCGTGGTGCTGTTCACGACATTTTTCTAAGAGCTGGCGGACAGCGAACATCATATCACTGGTCGCCCGGCCACTTCTAAAGCTGCACTGTGCCTCTGGGAGGTGTTTCTCTGGTCAAGGCCACACTCTGCTCAGAATAACGCGGGCGAAGACCTTTCCAATAACAAAGTAGCGTGATCCCACGATAATTGCGGCAGATGAAGCGGGATTGCTTCTTGAAGATAGTAATAATGGAACCATTTTTCAGGTCCTGAGGCACCCTCTCTTCCTCCTAGATGGTAAGGAGGAGTTCATGGAGTTCCACGAGAAGGGTAGGACCACCTGCTTTAAGAACCTCTGCTGGGATAAGGTCTGGACCAGGAGCTTTGTTGTCAGCTAGATGGTGAAGAGCTGACTTCAATTCCTCAGTTGTTGGGGGTCCTTCGAGATTGGTGAGTGGCTCCTCCTGTGGTATATCATCAAGAACACTAGCGTCTGCTGTCCCTGTTTGGTTCAGTAGGGCACTGAAGTGCTGTTTCCAGCGAGCTAAGATGTCTTCTTTTTCGGTCAGTCAGTTGCCACCTTCATCGTTGATGGGGCTCATGCCACTTTCGTGTTCCTGATAAACAAATTTGACTGACTGAAAAAAGGATCTAGAATCGTGCCTTTCTGCATGCTGTTCAATTTCTTTGGCATGATCCAGCCACCACTGGTCTTGGAGGTGGCGAATTTCCCTTTGGCAGATGTTCCTGGCAAGTCTGTAGCGCTCACGGTTTTGCTGGGTGTCACTGCCAAGTACAGCCTGGAAAGCAATTTGCTTCCGGTGCAGTAGGTCCATGATAGTTGGATTATTTTCATCGAACCAGTCCCGATGATTGCGCTTTTGATAGCCAATGGTGGTAGCAGTGCTAGAATGGAAAGTATCCTGAAGGTTTTCCCAACGTTGTTCGAGGGGCTGGTGTCCAGCACGGTTGCTTGGTAGGTTCTTACAGATGGATTTGCGCAGTTGCTCAGCTTTGCTAGGGTCCTTCAGGTTGTTGACATTGAATCGCTTAGGTGCGTTGCTTTTCCGCTTTTGAGCTGAGAGATGGAAGCGGAGTTTCAGATGAGCGCATACCAATTTGTGGTCAATCCTGCAGTCCGCGCTGCGATGAACCCTTGAATCAATTATGTCGCTCTTGTAGTGTTAACAATAATATAATCGATGAGGTGCCACCTTTTTGACCTTGGGTGTTGCCACGTTCCCTTATGGATGTTCGCATGGGAGAAGAGCGTGTTGGTAATACAAAGGCTGAAACGGGTACATAATTCAAGCAATACGGTGCCTTGATCATTCATGTCACCGAGCCCGTAACGGCCAATTACATTTGGCCAGGCTTCTGAGTCTGTTCAAATGCGGGTGTTGAAATCACCAAGCAGGAAAACTCTGTCGAGTCTGGGAGTTGCAGTTAAAACTTCCGATAGTTAATCATAGAACAGTGCTTTCTCCTTGGGTGGTCTTTTGAAGGTGGGGGCATAAATACTAATCACTGTTGCAGTGAATTTATCCAGCTTGATCCTCATGCTCATTACCCTGGAGCTAATTCCCTTCCAGCTGATCACAAGGGGGCAGATGGTGTTCTTAATTACGATAGCGACTCCTTCAAGCTTAGGTTGTTCAGGGGGTCTTCCAGAGTGGAGAAAGGTGTAGTCTCCTTCTACGAATTCGCCTTCACCTGGTATACGACATTCACTGAGACAGGGGATGTCGATATTAAGGCGTTTAAGCTCTAAGGCTATCAGGGCTGAACGGCGCTCTGGGGCCTGGCGTTTGGTGGTAGCTTCCATCAGACATAGTCCTGACGTTCCAACAAGCTAGTTTGACTTGCTTGGGGTTCTTACGAGCAGATCTGGGTTGATCAGGGCCACGGGGTCTTTTAGGCTTTACCCGGGGGCCGTCATGCTTGTTGTTAAGCTGCCCAGATCCACGGCGTACTAATTGGAGTTGATGTGCTTTTAATGGGTCCGTAGCGGGTAAAAAAATACCATTGCTCAGGGTTGCTAGCCCCATGCAGTGGGCAAGTAGGCTGCCCTCTTCCGTACTTGTGTTCCTCAGTGGTTTGATTTTGGAGTTTGGAGTCGATTTTGGAGTTAATCAGGGGTTTGATAACTGCTAGTTTAAAGGATTTGGGTACATAGCCAATCCTAAGAGAAGAATTTATTATTTTTAGAAGCGGTTCAATTACTTCAGGTATTATCTGTTTGAATAGATGTGTAGGTAAGGGATCTAGTAAATAAGTTGAGGCTTTTGATGCGGAGATTAATGAAAGTAATTCAATTTCTCTAAGGGGAGTAAAACATTCTAATTGCTGATCTGACACAGTTATATTATTAACTACAGGGTCACTTACATTGTCTGACCTTAAATTACTAGTTTGAATTTTTTGTCAGATATTCTCAATTTTGTCATTAAAAAAATTCATGAAGTCGTTTGCTACTACATACTGCAGGTGTGCACGTGTCTATAGTGAACTTATTCCTGGTTAATTTTGCTACAGTATTAAATAGGAATCTAGGATTATTTTTCTTATCTTCTATTAGGGAGGAGAGATATGTTGATCTAGCAGCACTAAGAGCTTTTCTGTACTTCAGGAAGCTCTCCTTCCATGCTAATTTGAACGCTACCAATTTTGTTAGACACCATTTACGTTCCAATTTTTGAGTGGTCTGTTTTAAAGTGCGAGTTTCATCATTATACCAGGGTGCTAATGTTTTGTCTCTGACCATTTTCCTTTTTAGAGGAGCTACATTATCTAAAGTATGGCGGAATGTTGACTCTAAGCATTCAGTTGCCTGATCAAGTTCTGCAGGGGCTGACAGTGACCCAGTCAGAGTTGATAACTCTGGGAGATCATTTATAAAGCTCTGTGCAGTAGTTGACGTGAATGTACGTTTAATACAGTACATACAGGTGAGGTGCATATATAACCCTGATTCCAAAAAAGTTGGGACAAAGTACAAATTGTAAATAAAAACAGAATGCAATAATTTACAATTCTCAAAAACTGATATTGTATTCACAATAGAACAGACAACATATCAAATGTCGAAAGTGAGACATTTTGAAATTTCATGCCAAATATTGGCTCATTTGAAATTTCATGACAGCAACACATCTCAAAAAAGTTGGGACAGGGGCAATAAGGCCACACCAATTTAATTAGTTGGTTCTCTGATTTTTTCAGGAAAAATATGAAGCGAGCAAGCGAAATAAAAATAAAATTAAAAAAATGCTCTGATGGTAAATTTAGCGGTGGAAATAGAGGGCTTTCATAATAGAGAAACAAAACAAAGACAATACATTATTGTTACACATTTCATATGGCTCTTTTAATAGCCATAATAGCATCTTCAGTTCTCCTTTAATGTTAAATGCGGCTGTTTTCAAAGAGGGGTGTCTCAATAGCTTTGTTGTACATTTTATTTCATGTTAGGGGCAGTGAAGGCGAGCTACATCATCGCGTGGGAGATCGCAAAAGTGTCCAAGCCATTTTCGGAGGGTACATTCGTCAAGGATAAATACGCATCTGTTGGAATCCAATCTTTCTATCAGTCATTGCCACCAGAGTACCCAATTATCACGGCCTTTGCCGGTAAAATACTCTGTATGTTCGGGACAACATATTTATGTGAACAGGCATTTTCAGTAATGAATATTAATAAATCGAAACTGCGTAGTCGTCTGACCCATGGACATCTCAACGATGTCATGAAAATAGCAACTGCCCAGAGTCTGTCCCCCAATGTCGACAAGCTGGTAAAAAGTAAAAGACTTCTGGCTTCCACATGTAAAATGTAGCTGGTATTTCTCCCCCATGTAACCTTGTGCTGTGTGCTTGAGGGGGAATAAACAGGATGGGTGTGTGGAAATATATGTGGGACTTGACCAGCAAAGTTAATGTGCCATCTGTAGTTTGTTTTTATTGGTATGTTCAGGATATTTAGTCACTTGACCTATTGGTGGAATTATTTACCCTGGCACTTCTTCTTTCTTTTGACTCGTTTAGGCCTACTTGCCAATCGTTTTAATTGGCCTAATTAGGCCTATGCATTGACGTTTTTGATGTGCAAGATCAATAAATCTGATCTAAGTCATTTACAGTTTACACTTGTGTTATTTGTGTCTTAGTCTATTTCTGTAGCATTTTTTTTTTTATAAATGTAGGCTACTTGCATGCTTAGACTGTCACATTTTTTGTCTGCCATGTTATTGTGCGCCTCATTTTGAGGCTATAGCTTTACAATTCCTTTTGGGCGTATAGGCCTTCAAAAATCATATAAAATAATGTCCTTTTGTTGAGTTAGTGTCTGGTCTTTTCAGGCCAAAAATGTAATTCGGCCCCCAAGGTCCCACTTGAAAAAAATTTGGCCCCCTTACCAATTTCACCCTGGCACCCCTGTTCTAGAGCAACATATGCTCCCATCCAGACGATGTCTCTTTCAAGGAAGACCTTGCATTTTCCAACATGACAATGCCAAACCACATACTGCATCAATTACAGCATCATGGCTGCGTAGAAGAAGGGTCCGGGTACTGAACTGGCCAGCCTGCAGTCCAGATCTTTCACCCATAGAAAACATTTGGCGCATCATAAAACGGAAGATACGACAAAAAAGACCTAAGACAGTTGAGCAACTAGAATCCTACATTAGATAAGAATGGGTTAACATTCCTATCCCTAAACTTGAGCAACTTGTCTCCTCAGTCCCCAGACGTTTACAGACTGTTGTAAAGAGAAAAGGGGATGTCTCACAGTGGGAAACATGGCCTTGTCCCAACTTTGAGATGTGCCGTCACGAAATGTAAAATCACCTAATTTTTCTCTTTAAATGATACATTTTCTCAGTTTAAACATTTGATATGTCATCTATGTTCTATTCTGAATAAAATATGGAATTCTGAAACTTCCACATCATTGCATTCCGTTTTTATTTATAATTTATCTGTCCCGACTTTTTTGGAATCGGGGTTGTATAATAAATAAACTCACCAGCTGAGTGACTGTGGGTGTAAAGTCTGATTCCACTGCTGATGTTGGGAGGTGAACCAGTTTGAGTAAAACAATACACTCCTAATTCATTAGTACTGATATTGTGAATAAATAAGCTGCTGTGACTTTGCCGTGAGAAAGTCTTGTTGAAGGTCATGTTTTTGTATTGTGCCCTCGTGGTTCTGGTTGAGTAAGAGCGTAATATAAACACTTCAGGTTCTGACGGCTTCATCAGGAACCAGAACACATGTTTTACAGATACATCACACTTTACAGTCACATTTTGTCCCAAATTCACTGACTTCTCGATGAAACCTTCTGCAGCTCCACAACACACAAGTAGATCTAATCATGACAAAACACACACAGATACACCACAAGGGTTCAGATTAGAATAACCTACATGTCATTCATGCAGAAAATAAACTCAAAAGACAACATTTTAGGTCCAAAGTATGGAAATAATATTGGATGTTGGATTAGAAACGTGTGAAGTTACTCACAGAAGTGAAGTTTTACGATCTTCATGCTGAATTCTGAACACTGTACACAAGCTCGAAACGCTCAGAGGCTGAACTGCTTCAGTCAGGAAACACTTGAGCAGTTGAGCTTCAGACGCTGGAGTATACGGAAGTGGGAGCTGATCTTGCACACACCACAATGAGCTTTCTCAGTACAACAAACAACATAAATGACGAGACAAAGACAGGTGCAAAGTGATGGGGACAGTGGTGAAAAAAGTGCTGTGTATAAGAGGAATAAAACACTTAGGGATGTGCTGTTATGGGAAAATAATCAACTGCAGGGTGGTAACAGTAACTCCACTTCATTGCACCACCCTGTCACTGATTCTGATTCTAAACTCAGGGGAGAATTTTACTGCAGAAGGTCACACTGTGAGAACGAGGAGCGGATGAAGGAGCTGTTCACCTTAGACACGTGTGAAATGTGTGAGAGTGCAGACCATAACCACAATCACATGACACAACTTATGGGGGGGGGGGGACAAACCACTGACCATTTGTGTGTGTGTGAGTGAGAGACATCACAGGGTGAAACGGAACAAACTCCACCACAGTGCAGCTGCTTTCATGAAGTCCTTTTGGAAACCAACTCTGTAAAACAGCATAAAGTCATGAGCACTGTGTGTACATTTATCTGTTAAATGGATTTCAATTATTATTATTTTTTCTTCAAAATAGAATTCATGCACATAATTTTACTCATAAATAAAATGAACACCTTAAAATATCAAAGTTTGATTGAGATTGAACAGGTTTTATTCTTTACACTAATGAAATCTGTCACTGTTCACACTAACACATAGAACACACACCGGTGGGTCCAGAAGTATTTGGACATTGACAATTTTTGTAATTTTCCCTCTGTACCTCTCACCACAATGGATTTGAAATGAAGCAATGTGACTGAAGTGGAAATCTGAAACTGCAAAATGGCTGAACATTGCTGTAGCTCAGTTCAGTGCAACATACGTCAGACACCGACTGTGTTTACATGCATCGATTTTCACCAAACTGAAGGAATTCATTCCACCTGCAGTATACCATTTTAAAGAAAGAATTATGGGATGTTTCCAAATTAAGGTGTGTATATGGTCCATTAATTTGATTGGTTGAGCAGCATTTGAAAAGTGCTTATATTGGAGTATAACCACACCGGGATGGGTTCTGTCATGTAATTTACAACATCATGGCGATACATTTTTCATGAATTCAACTTCTGACTGATAAAATATGAAAACTTGTTAGTTGAAGATGAAAAGGAAGAAGGGAAGCCAGTTTCACTGGATGCATCTTTAACAATAAAGCACAAATCATTGTTAGCTAGCTAACTAGAAGATTAAAAGATTCTAGACACAATCCCTTTCAGAGTACAACATGCATGTAGAGTTGAGTCGAGCTGGTACCATGCAGTGGAAAAGGGCTATTCATGAGACTCTTACAACATTCCTAGCAGTTCCTATTTTTGACCACTAGGTGCGCTGTAGAGAGCTACAACGGCCAGTGAGCAGGCAAACAAACCAAAGGATCTGTCAAATAGCAGAAATAATTAAAGCCACTAGCGGCCTTGATGGGCCCTCGCACATGTGGTTCTGCAACCCAGGACATTCCGCCACCCAACAAAACAGTCACGTCATATATTCATCAAATGTTCAAAGGTGATGGCATTTGCAACATGCACATGACTGCTTGACGGATGAGAGATAGACAGACAAAGATTGTGTGCGTTTTTCTGTGGTGTGAAAATGTACATTTATATAATGTACAAAACTATACATGTGTCTCCTCCTTATCTCTATCTCACGCCGTAATCTTAAGTCATCTTAGCTTTCCTGTGTGTGTACATGCAGAGTTTTCATATGTCTGCAGCAAAATGCACAATGATGGCAGGTCACTATTATTGTGTGTGTGTCTGTTTGTCAGAGGGAGAGAGAAAGTGTGTGTGTGTGAGAGTGTGCTCATAGATGTTGCGTGTGCATGAGTGCATACTTGTGAGAGAATGTATGTGTGTATGCATAAATATGCATATGACTGTCTGTATGAGTGTGCACAGAATTGTATATGTTACCCATTCTCGTGAGTATTCATGTGTGTGTATATGATTGCAAGTGTGTGTGTGTGTGTGTGCGCATGCATGCTACATGTATAGCATATAGATTTAGGCACTGCCTAAAAGCGGAGCTGCCATCTGTTTCTGGGTTGTAGAATTTTCTTATGTTTAATTTCTTTACTGGCTAGCACTGGCCACGAGGTGGTGTGTATGACTGGTAATTACTCACACTGACCACTAGGCGGTGTGTATGACTGGTAATTATTAACACTGACCACTAGGCGGTGTGTATGACTGGTAATTACTAACACTGGCCACTAGGCGGTGTGTATGACTGGTAATTACCAACACTGGCCACTAGGTGGTGTGTATGACTGGTAATTAACACTGGCCACTAGGCGGTGTGTATGACTGGTAATTAGTAACACTGGCCACTAGGCAGTGTGTATGACTGGTAATTACCAACACTGGCCACTAGGTGGTGTGTATGACTGGTAATTACTAGCACTGGCCACGAGGCGGTGTGTATGACTGGTAATTAACACTGGCCACTAGGCGGTGTGTATGACTGGTAATTACCAACACTGGCCACTAGGCAGTGTGTATGACTGGTAATTACAAACACTGGCCACTAGGCGGTGTGTATGACTGGTAATTACTAACACTGGCCACTAGGCGGTGTGTCTCATCTCATCTCATTATCTCTAGCCGCTTTATCCTTCTACAGGGTCGCAGGCAAGCTGGAGCCTATCCCAGCTGACTACGGGCGAGAGGCGGGGTACACCCTGGACAAGTCGCCAGGTCATCACAGGGCTGACACATAGACACAGACAACCATTCACATTCACACCTACAGTCAATTTAAAGTCACCAGTTAACCTAACCTGCATGTCTTTAGACTAGGGGAAACCGGAGCACCCGGAGGAAACCCACGCGAACACGGGGAGAACATGCAAACTCCACACAGAAAGGCCCTTGCCAGCCCCGGGGCCCGAACCCAGGACCTTCTTGCTGTGAGGCGACAGCGCTAACCACTACACCACCGTGCCGCCCCTAGGCGGTGTGTCTCATCTCATCTCATTATCTCTAGCCGCTTTATCCTTCTACAGGGTCGCAGGCAAGCTGGAGCCTATCCCAGCTGACTACGGGCGAAAGGCGGGGTACACCCTGGACAAGTCGCCAGGTCATCAGAGGGCTGACACATAGACACAGACAACCATTCACACTCACATTCACACCTACGGTCAATTTAGAGTCACCAGTTAACCTAACCTGCATGTCTTTGGACTGTGGGGGAAACCGGAGCACCTGGAGGAAACCCACGCAGACACGGAGAGAACATGCAAACTCCACACAGAAAGGCCCTCGCCAGCCCGGGGGCTCGAACCCAGGACCTTCTTGCTGTGAGGCGACAGCGCTAACCACTACACCACCGTGCCGCCCCTAGGCGGTGTGTATGACTGGTAATTAACACTGGCCACTAGGCGGTGTGTATGACTGGTAATTACCAATACTGGCCACTAGGCGGTGTGCATGACTGGTAATTAACACTGGCCACTAGGCGGTGTGTATGACTGGTAATTACTAGCACTGGCCACTAGGCGGTGTGTATGACTGGTAATTAACACTGGCCACGAGGCGGTGTGTATGACTGGTAATTACTAACACTGGCCACTAGGCGGTGTGTATGACTGGTAATTAACACTGGCCACTAGGCGGTGTGTATGACTGGTAATTACCAATACTGGCCACTAGGCGGTGTGCATGACTGGTAATTAACACTGGCCACTAGGCGGTGTGTATGACTGGTAATTACTAGCACTGGCCACTAGGCGGTGTGTATGACTGGTAATTAACACTGGCCACGAGGCGGTGTGTATGACTGGTAATTACTAACACTGACCACTAGGCGGTGTGCATGACTGGTAATTAACACTAGCCACTAGGCGGTGTGTATGACTGGTAATTAACACTAGCCACTAGGCGGTGTGCATGACTGGTAATTAACACTGGCCACTAGGCGGTGTGTATGACTGGTAATTACCAATACTGGCCACTAGGCGGTGTGTATGACTGGTAATTAACACTGGCCACGAGGCGGTGTGTATGACTGGTAATTACTAACACTGACCACTAGGCGGTGTGTATGACTGGTAATTAACACTGGCCACTAGGCGGTGTGTATGACTGGTAATTACCAATACTGGCCACTAGGCGGTGTGCATGACTGGTAATTAACACTGGCCACTAGGCGGTGTGTATGACTGGTAATTACTAGCACTGGCCACTAGGCGGTGTGTATGACTGGTAATTAACACTGGCCACGAGGCGGTGTGTATGACTGGTAATTACTAACACTGACCACTAGGCGGTGTGCATGACTGGTAATTAACACTAGCCACTAGGCGGTGTGTATGACTGGTAATTAACACTGGCCACTAGGCGGTGTATATGACTGGTAATTATTAACACTGGCCACTAGGCGGTGTGTATGACTGGTAATTACAAACACTGGCCACTAGGCGGTGTGTATGACTGGTAATTAACACTGGCCACTAGGCGGTGTGTATGACTGGTAATTACCAATACTGGCCACTAGGCGGTATGTATGACTGGTAATTACTGGCACTGGCCACTAGGCGGTGTGTATGACTGGTAATTACCAACACTGGCCACTAGGCGGTGTGTATGACTGGTAATTAACACTGGCCACTAGGCGGTGTGTATGACTGGTAATTAAACACTGGCCACTAGGCGGTGTGTATGACTGGTAATTACCAACACTGGCCACTAGGCGGTGTGTATGACTGGTAATTACCAACACTGGCCACTAGGCGGTGTGTATGACTGGTAATTACCAACACTGGCCACTCGGCGGTGTGTATGACTGGTAATTAACACTGGCCACTCGGCGGTGTGTATGACTGGTAATTACCAACACTGGCCACTAGGCAGTGTGTATGACTGGTAATTATTAACACTTGCCACTAGGCGGTGTGTATGACTGGTAATTACAAACACTGGCCACTAGGCAGTGTGTATGACTGGTAATTAACACTGGCCACTAGGCGGTGTGTATGACTGGTAATTACCAACACTGGCCACTAGGCGGTGTGTATGACTGGTAATTACCAACACTGGCCACTAGGCGGTGTGTATGACTGGTAATTACTAGCACTGGCCACTAGGCGGTGTGTATGACTGGTAATTAACACTGGCCACGAGGCGGTGTGTATGACTGGTAATTACTAACACTGACCACTAGGTGGTGTGTATGACTGGTGGTACACCTACACGGACAAACAACAAAAAAAATCGACTTGATGGGTTTACTTTTTCTTCTTAGGTATGGTGCTCCGCTCGGGGCTCCGCTATGAGTGCGATTGTGTTGGTGGCGTTATGTCAGGCATGTCATAGATCAATCCGTCAAAGCATTGAAAATTTTTGGCACATTTCCTGCTTGGTCAGATGGTGATACTGTGCTACGCATGTGATTTAGACGTGTCAATATCATCAGAATCACAATATCCAATATTTTGTAAAATTTCAGATCAATGAATTGAACATTTTTTCCCCATTTCCTGCTTGGCCAGACGGTGGCGCTGTGCTAGGCATCTGAATTACACGTGAATATCATCACAATCGTAATACACAATATTTTGTAAAGTGTCAGATCAATCAGTTAAGGCATTGCCAATTTCTGGCACATTTCCTGCTTGGCCAAGTTATGGCGCTATAACAGGCAGGCCCATTGGGCGTCAGGTTATCATAATAATCATAATATCTATTGAAGTAAGAAGTGTCTGACCATACAGTCAATGCACTGTGGCTTTCTGATACATTTCCTGTTTATGTGGCAAGATATTAAAATCATAAGGCCATTTCAACATATTACAAGATATCAAAAATCCCCTCGCAATTTAATATCAGCGACATCTTGGCATCATGTATAACAAATTTCACATGAATCTCATGAACCGTCTAGGAGGAGCATGTTAAAATTCATCATGTGTCAAAACACCAAAACCCTATTCTTTCCTTGGCCATTTCCTGTTTATGTGGCAAATATTAAAATTCATAATATTGCCATTTCAACATATTACAGCATATCAAAAATCCCTTCACAATTCAACATCAGCAATATCTTGGCATCGTGTTTGCCAGGTTTGACATGAATCTGATGAACCGTCTAGGAGGAGTACGTTAAAAATGACCATGTGTCCAAACGAATATAAGCCCAATTACCTCACTTTCTGTTGGGCGTGGCTAATGCAATGTACATATGAAAGTTGTTCGTTTTGGGACAAACTACATAGGAAACCCGCTTTGTAGTACAGGGCCCTGCTATTGAGGTTTTTCACCTGACGTCACAGGGTCACGTGACGCCCCGGTGTCCGCCATTTTGAAGGTCAAGCTACATACTAACGCTGCAGACAGAGGGGGAGAACCAGCTTGAAAAAAAACGTGTTACAGACACCGGATCCAGTGTAAATAGCTGCCGGAGCGCGCTCCGGCTTGCTCCCCCTCAAATTAAGCAGCGCACTCCGGCTTGCTCTATGGAGAGATTTTTGTTTCTTTATTATCCGTACTCACAGACACCGTGATCCACGCGAATTATATAATATGCAAACGCAAGTACAAAATTCGTGACTTGTAAATTGGGATTTGCACGTATGTATCAGGTTTTGCATGTGCATCTGTACTGAAATTTCGTTTGCGACTCCTGCGTTCTTTTTGTGAAGTGATGAATCTGCATTTGCAGATCACCCAACACGCGGATGAATCCTTGCTTCCGCTTGCGTAATTTTGAGACATTCATTTCGCACTTTTCCAATCCGATCCGCACACGCAAAGGTCTCAGTCCACACGCCAGAGGCTTGCACCCCCCTCCAGTAGAGGGCGGTGTTTCTACTTTACCGAAGTTCACTCCGGTTCGGCTACCCGCAAACAACTACTGTACTACCAAGGTGGCTGTGGTACTACCAGAGGTCTACCAGAAAATTTTTAATGGAGCGAAATATGGAAGCAATAACATCACGTTAACCTCAAGGACGAAATGGAAACAGAAATGAATGCCTGGGTGAGTCGAATATTTTGACATGATCAAGTCGTCAGAGATTAAGTACTTTAGACTGACTTTGCAAGTAGTCTACTGACTCGCTAGTACTTTTGGCAATGTGTGTTTTGTTTCATTTCCCTTATGAAGAAATGTACAGTAAAAAGTACAGTAGCCTATTACTGAATAGCCTACAATATGTTGACACAAAAACACAAAAACGCAAATGCAAAAAGAGAGTGTATTGCAGTTATTCCATAAGGGCTGTCACACATAGGCTATCACATTGCTAGCAGGCTAGTCGACTACAAACGAAACAACCAAATGAAATGACGTTTATGTAGGCTACAGTGGAAATGTATGGTCTAGGTAGCCAAATGCAGATTGCGTATAAGAAAATGGCTTCCAGTCGATCGATGGCGTTATGGATTTCAGACAGATTTAAGCTTTCAGGATTGAGACAAAAACAGCATTATCTAATAAACAGACAGTCCACAGTATGCAGCAAACATTGTAATCATAGATTCATAGGCGCCAAAACTATTCACTTTTCTAAAAGCTATCTCTGGAGTACCATTAACGTATGAAAGCTTATTCTCTCTGGATTTAATATAAAAAGAGGGATGTTCCAACCTCCTCTATACTTTATTGCCCACACATGATTATAAATCAAATGCATAAATACAGTAGGTGCATTTACTTAGGGCTTAGGGGGCTGGTACGTTTAATAACAGTATTAGGGAGTGAATACTTTTAGGGGGTTTATTATTTTCTTTAATTTTAGAGATTATGCATGCCATCTTATGTTTGATTTTTCTTTGTAGGAATTATTGAGACAGCATGTTTTGGACAGACTGTTGACCAGGGTCACACTTGTTCTTCAGCAAACAGACATGGATGAAGACTACCTGCGGTTTGTGTGTACACAGGAAATGGTTTTCCTGGACATCATATCCCACCATATTCCAGTGTCCCAGGAAATAACTGACTGTTTGAGGGCATTGGTCAATGCCCTGATGCTAAGGGAACATCAGCACCACCCTGTAGCACCAGTGCAATTTGAAAGCCGAAGTACAGCTGGTCGACCTAAAATCTCCATTTGTCCTGATCATTTGAAGCACCTTCTAGACATTGAATACCATAGCTGGATTGATGGGGTTGTGTCGTGCTACATTGTACAGAAGGATGTCTGAGTACAACATTTCTGTCAGAGAACTGTATAGCACTTGCACAGATGCTGAGCTGGATGAGCGCGTTTCTGCCATAAAGGAGACAATGCCACATGCAGGATACAGGCTGGTCAAGGGGACTCTGGCGGCATAAGGGTACCGAATCCAATGGAGTCGTGTTAAGGCTGCTATGCATCGTGTGGACAGTCTAGGGACACTATGCAGAATGACTCAAATGGGGTGTGTTGTAAGGAGAACTTATTCAGTTCCCTGCCCTATGTACCTTGTGCATATGGACACAAATCATAAGCTCATAAGGTAAGTCAGCTAAGTCAATTGTGAAAGTCAACTTTATTGTTATACAAAGGAATCAAAATTACGTGTCTCACTGTTTTGTGCATAGGCAAAGACAGAACAAACATTAAATTCAGAACATGAAGTAAAGTATGGTATTATGTTCTTAACCATCCTAGGTTTAACAAGTAACATTATTGTAATAACATTTTTACTAGCTACTACAGTATCCTCAAATACATAAAGCTGAACATCTTGTAGTGCGTGTGTGTACATTATTTATTTTGAGCATGTATCTTGGTTTACAAAAATGCGAAGTGTTACTGCATGTCTTTTCATGTTGTTCCCCCAGATACAATATCGTCATCTTTGGCTGCATAGATGGCTTTTCCCGTAAGGTGAGTACAGCACAAAAGTCCAATCATCCATGCCGTTTTATGGTAATCCAAGTGTGGTCACAGAATATTGGCTTTGCCATGTATTTACATAAATTTGAAAACAAAAAAGGCAATTTGAGACACATTGTGTTTGCTTACCTGCTTGTTTATGTCAAAAGCTATGGTTGAACGTTTTTTTTTTTTTTTCTAAACTTGTCCATCTTGTAAACAGATAATGTACCTGAGAGCTGCAGACAATAATCTGTCTGAAACAAACCTAGCCTTCTTCCAAGAGGCAGTTCAGGAATTCGGCTATCCACTCAGGTGAAATTTCACTTGGGTCCACTATGTCAAGGAACTACTAACCATGGCACAACTATTCAGATAATCTTATTGACCATGTCTACATGCCTTAAAGGAACAGACCGCCGTATTTCTATAAATGTGTTCTTCTCTGAACTGAGACAGGCTGATAGGTAGCTCTCTGAGCTCTGTGCGTGCCCCCAGTCAGTTAGACGTACCCCCCAAAGTTGTTAGAATGTAGCTAGGCTCAGCAAAGTGGGTGGCATTTTTTCGGGCTAACGTTAGATATGACCAAGCTCTTCCACATTTTTCCCTGGACACTTACAATGTTGAGCATTCACGCCATTGCATTGACGGTGTTGCCATGTCATTCAGATGTTTTCCAGGTTCCTTA